>NC_069504.1:1153867640-1153972176 GCF_027579735.1 Bombina bombina
AAGTAAGCTTTTTGTACATATTGGGTAGCGTTAGTATTACAAGGGGAGCAGTATTTAAAGCTCCCGCTCGAGCTCTAACTCCTCTAGAAGTAAGCTTTTTGTGCGTATTGGGTAGCGTTAGTATTACAAGGGGAGCGGTATTTAAAGCTCCCGCTCGAGCTCTAACTCCTCTAGAAGTAAGCTTTTTGTGCGTATTGGGTAGCGTTAGTATTACAAGTGGAGCAGTATTTAAAGCTCCAGCTCGAGCTCTAACTCCTCTAGAAGTAAGCTTTTTGTGCGTATTGGGTAGCGTTAGTATTACAAGGGGAGCGGTATTTAAAGCTCCCGCTCGAGCTCTAACTCCTCTAGAAGTAAGCTTTTTGTGCGTATTGGGTAGCATTAGTATTACAAGGGGAGCGGTATTTAAAGCTGCCGCTCGAGGTCTAACTCCTCTAGAAGTAAGCTTTTTGTGCGTATTGGGTAGCGTTAGTATTACAAGTGGAGCTGTATTTAAAGCTCCCGCTCGAGCTCTAACTCCTCTAGAAGTAAGCTTTTTGTGCGTATTGGGTAGCGTTAGTATTACAAGGGGAGCAGTATTTAAAGCTCCCGCTCGAGCTCTAACTCCTCTAGAAGTAAGCTTTTTGTGCGTATTGAGTAGCGTTAGTATTACAAGGGGAGCGGTATTTAAAGCTCCCGCTCAAGCTCTAACTCCTCTAGAAGTAAGCTTTTTGTGCGTATTGGGTAGCGTTAGTATTACAAGGGGAGCGGTATTTAAAGCTCCCGCTCGAGCTCTAACTCCTCTAGAAGTAAGCTTTTTGTGCGTATTGGGTAGCGTTAGTATTACAAGGGGAGCGGTATTTAAAGCTCCCGCTCGAGCTCTAACTCCTCTAGAAGTAAGCTTTTTGTGCATATTGGGTAGCGTTAGTATTACAAGGGGAGCGGTATTTAAAGCTCCCTCCTCAAGCTCTAACTCCTCTAGAAGTAAGCTTTTTGTGCGTATTGGGTAGCGTTAGTATTACAAGTGGAGCGGTATTTAAAGCTCCCGCTCGAGCTCTAACTCCTCTAGAAGTAAGCTTTTTGTGCGTATTGGGTAGCGTTAGTATTACAAGGGGAGCGGTATTTAAAGCTCCCGCTCGAGCTCTAACTCCTCTAGAAGTAAGCTTTTTGTGCGTATTGGGTAGCGTTAGTATTACAAGTGGAGCGATATTTAAAGCTCCCGCTCAAGCTCTAACTCCTCTAGAAGTAAGCTTTTTGTGCGTATTGGGTAGCGTTAGTATTACAAGGGGAGCGGTATTTAAAGCTCCCGCTCGAGCTCTAACTCCTCTAGAAGTAAGCTTTTTGTGCATATTGGGTAGCGTTAGTATTACAAGGGGAGCAGTATTTAAAGCTCCCACTCGAGCTCTAACTCCTCTAGAAGTAAGCTTTTTGTGCGTATTGGGTAGCGTTAGTATTACAAGGGGAGTGGTATTTAAAGCTACCGCTCGAGCTCTAACTCCTCTAGAAGCAAGCTTTTTGTGCGTATTGGGTAGCGTTAGTATTACAAGGGGAGCGGTATTTAAAGCTCCCGCTCGAGCTCTAACTCCTCTAGAAGTAAGCTTTTTGTGCATATTGGGTAGCGTTAGTATTACAAAGGGAGCGGTATTTAAAGCTCCCGATCGAGCTCTAACTCTCTAGAAGTAAGCTTTTTGTGCGTTTTGGGTAGCGTTATTATTACAAAGGGAGCGGTATTTAAAGCTCCCGCTCGAGCTCTAACTCCTCTAGAAGTAAGCTTTTTGTGCGTATTGGGTAGCGTTAGTATTACAAGGGGAGCGGTATTTAAAGCTCCCGCTCGAGCTCTAACTCCTCTAGAAGTAAGCTTTTTGTGCGTATTGGGTAGCGTTAGTATTACAAGGGGAGCGGTATTTAAAGCTCCCGCTCGAGCTCTAACTCCTCTAGAAGTAAGCTTTTTGTGCATATTGGGTAGCGTTAGTATTACAAGGGGAGCGGTATTTAAAGCTCCTGCTCAAGCTCTAACTCCTCTAGAAGTAAGCTTTTTGTGCGTATTGGGTAGCGTTAGTATTACAAGTGGAGCGGTATTTAAAGCTCCCGCTCGAGCTCTAACTCCTCTAGAAGTAAGCTTTTTGTGCGTATTGGGTAGCGTTAGTCTTACAAGGGGAGCGGTATTTAAATCTCCCGCTCGAGCTCTAACTCCTCTAGAAGTAAGCTTTTTGTGCGTATTGGGTAGCGTTAGTATTACAAGTGGAGCGATATTTAAAGCTCCCGCTCAAGCTCTAATTCCTCTAGAAGTAAGCTTTTTGTGCGTATTGGGTAGCGTTAGTATTACAAGGGGAGCGGTATTTAAAGCTCCCGCTCGAGCTCTAACTCCTCTAGAAGTAAGCTTTTTGTGCATATTGGGTAGCGTTAGTATTACAAGTGAAGCTGTATTTAAAGCTCCCACTCGAGCTCTAACTCCTCTAGAAGTAAGCTTTTTGTGCGTATTGGGTAGCGTTAGTATTACAAGGGGAGTGGTATTTAAAGCTGCCGCTCGAGCTCTAACTCCTCTAGAAGTAAGCTTTTTGTGCGTATTGGGTAGCGTTAGTATTACAAGGGGAGCGGTATTTAAAGCTCCCGCTCGAGCTCTAACTCCTCTAGAAGTAAGCTTTTTGTGCATATTGGGTAGCGTTAGTATTACAAAGGGAGCGGTATTTAAAGCTCCCGATCGAGCTCTAACTCTCTAGAAGTAAGCTTTTTGTGCGTTTTGGGTAGCGTTATTATTACAAAGGGAGCGGTATTTAAAGCTCCCGCTCGAGCTCTAACTCCTCTAGAAGTAAGCTTTTTGTGCGTATTGGGTAGCGTTAGTATTACAAGGGGAGCGGTATTTAAAGCTCCCGCTCGAGCTCTAACTCCTCTAGAAGTAAGCTTTTTGTGCGTATTGGGTAGCGTTAGTATTACAAGTGGAGCGGTATTTAAAGCTCCCGCTGGAGCTCTAACTCCTCTAGAAGTAAGCTTTTTGTGCATATTGGGTAGCGTTAGTATTACAAGGGGAGCAGTATTTAAAGCTCCCGCTCAAGCTCTAACTCCTCTAGATGTAAGCTTTTTGCGCATATTGGGTAGCGTTAGTATTACAAGTGGAGCGGTATTTAAAGCTCCCGCTCGAGTTCTAACTCCTCTACAAGTAAGCTTTTTGTGCGTACTGGGTAGCGTTAGTATTACAAGTGGAGCGGTATTTAAAGCTCCCGCTCGAGCTCTAACTCCTCTAGAAGTAAGCTTTTTGTGCGTATTGGGTAGCGTTAGTATTACAAGGGGAGCGGTATTTAAAGCTCCCGCTCGAGCTCTAACTCCTCTAGAAGTAAGCTTTTTGTGCGTATTGGGTAGCCTTACTATTACAAGGGGAGTGGTATTTTAAGCTCCCGCTCGAGCTCTAACTCCACTAGAAGTAAGCTTTTTGTGCGTATTGGGTAGCGTTAGTATTACAAGTGGAGCGGTATTTAAAGCTCCCGCTCGAGCTCTAACTCCTCTAGAAGTAAGCTTTTTCTGCATATTGGGTAGCGTTAGTATTACAAGGGGAGAGGTATTTAAAGCTCCCGCTCGAGCTCTAACTCCTCTAGAAGTAAGCTTTTTGTGCGTATTGGGTAGCGTTAGTTTTTCAAGGGGAGCGGTATTTAAAGCTCCCGCTCGAGCTCTAACTCCTCTAGAAGTAAGCTTTTTGTGCGTATTGGGTAGCGTTAGTATTACAAGGGGAGCTGTGTTTAAAGCTCCCGCTCAAGCTCTAACTCCTCTAGAAGTAAGCTTTTTGTGCGTATTGGGTAGCGTTAGTATTACAAGTGGAACGGTATTTAAAGCTCCCGCTCGAGCTCTAACTCCTCTAGAAGTAAGCTTTTTGTGCGTATTGGGTAGCGTTAGTCTTACAAGGGGAGCGGTATTTAAATCTCCCGCTCGAGCTCTAACTCCTCTAGAAGTAAGCTTTTTGTGCGTATTGGGTAGCGTTAGTATTACAAGTGGAGCGATATTTAAAGCTCCCGCTCAAGCTCTAATTCCTCTAGAAGTAAGCTTTTTGTGCGTATTGGGTAGCGTTAGTATTACAAGGGGAGCGGTATTTAAAGCTCCCGCTCGAGCTCTAACTCCTCTAGAAGTAAGCTTTTTGTGCATATTGGGTAGCGTTAGTATTACAAGTGAAGCGGTATTTAAAGCTCCCGCTCGAGCTCTAACTCCTCTAGAAGTAAGCTTTTTGTGCGTATTGGGTAGCGTTAGTATTACAAGGGGAGTGGTATTTAAAGCTACCGCTCGAGCTCTAACTCCTCTAGAAGCAAGCTTTTTGTGCGTATTGGGTAGCGTTAGTATTACAAGGGGAGCGGTATTTAAAGCTCCCGCTCGAGCTCTAACTCCTCTAGAAGTAAGCTTTTTGTGCATATTGGGTAGCGTTAGTATTACAAAGGGAGCGGTATTTAAAGCTCCCGATCGAGCTCTAACTCTCTAGAAGTAAGCTTTTTGTGCGTTTTGGGTAGCGTTATTATTACAAAGGGAGCGGTATTTAAAGCTCCCGCTCGAGCTCTAACTCCTCTAGAAGTAAGCTTTTTGTGCGTATTGGGTAGCGTTAGTATTACAAGGGGAGCGGTATTTTAAGCTCCCGCTCGAGCTCTAACTCCTCTAGAAGTAAGCTTTTTGTGCATATTGGGTAGCGTTAGTATTACAAGTGGAGCAGTTTTTAAAGCTTCCGCTCGAGCTCTAACTCCTCTAGAAGTAAGCTTTTTGTGCGTATTGGGTAGCGTTAGTATTACTAGGGGAGCGGTATTTAAAGCTCCCGCTCGAGCTCTAACTCCTCTAGAAGTAAGCTTTTTGTGCGTATTGGGTAGCATTAGTATTACAAAGGGAGGGGTATTTAAAGCTGCCGCTCAAGCTCTAACTCCTCTAGAAGTAAGCTTTTTGTGCGTTTTGGGTAGCGTTAGTATTACAAGTGGAGCTGTATTTAAAGCTCCTGCTCGAGCTCTAACTCTTCTAGAAGTAAGCTTTTTGTGCGTATTGAGTAGCGTTAGTATTACAAGGGGAGCGGTATTTAAAGCTCCCGCTCAAGCTCTAACTCCTCTAGAAGTAAGCTTTTTGTGCGTATTGGGTAGCGTTAGTATTACAAGGGGAGCGGTATTTAAAGCTCCCGCTCGAGCTCTAACTCCTCTAGAAGTAAGCTTTTTGTGCGTATTGGGTAGCGTTAGTATTACAAGGGGAGCGGTATTTAAAGCTCCCGCTCGAGCTCTAACTCCTCTAGAAGTAAGCTTTTTGTGCATATTGGGTAGCGTTAGTATTACAAGGGGAGCGGTATTTAAAGCTCCTGCTCAAGCTCTAACTCCTCTAGAAGTAAGCTTTTTGTGCGTATTGGGTAGCGTTAGTATTACAAGTGGAGCGGTATTTAAAGCTCCCGCTCGAGCTCTAACTCCTCTAGAAGTAAGCTTTTTGTGCGTATTGGGTAGCGTTAGTCTTACAAGGGGAGCGGTATTTAAATCTCCCGCTCGAGCTCTAACTCCTCTAGAAGTAAGCTTTTTGTGCGTATTGGGTAGCGTTAGTATTACAAGTGGAGCGATATTTAAAGCTCCCGCTCAAGCTCTAATTCCTCTAGAAGTAAGCTTTTTGTGCGTATTGGGTAGCGTTAGTATTACAAGGGGAGCGGTATTTAAAGCTCCCGCTCGAGCTCTAACTCCTCTAGAAGTAAGCTTTTTGTGCATATTGGGTAGCGTTAGTATTACAAGTGAAGCTGTATTTAAAGCTCCCACTCGAGCTCTAACTCCTCTAGAAGTAAGCTTTTTGTGCGTATTGGGTAGCGTTAGTATTACAAGGGGAGTGGTATTTAAAGCTACCGCTCGAGCTCTAACTCCTCTAGAAGCAAGCTTTTTGTGCGTATTGGGTAGCGTTAGTATTACAAGGGGAGCGGTATTTAAAGCTCCCGCTCGAGCTCTAACTCCTCTAGAAGTAAGCTTTTTGTGCATATTGGGTAGCGTTAGTATTACAAAGGGAGCGGTATTTAAAGCTCCCGATCGAGCTCTAACTCTCTAGAAGTAAGCTTTTTGTGCGTTTTGGGTAGCGTTATTATTACAAAGGGAGCGGTATTTAAAGCTCCCGCTCGAGCTCTAACTCCTCTAGAAGTAAGCTTTTTGTGCGTATTGGGTAGCGTTAGTATTACAAGGGGAGCGGTATTTAAAGCTCCAGCTCGAGCTCTAACTCCTCTAGAAGTAAGCTTTTTGTGCGTATTGGGTAGCGTTAGTATTACAAGTGGAGCGGTATTTAAAGCTCCCGCTGGAGCTCTAACTCCTCTAGAAGTAAGCTTTTTGTGCATATTGGGTAGCGTTAGTATTACAAGGGGAGCAGTATTTAAAGCTCCCGCTCAAGCTCTAACTCCTCTAGATGTAAGCTTTTTGCGTGTATTGGGTAGCGTTAGTATTACAAGTGGAGCGGTATTTAAAGCTCCCGCTCGAGTTCTAACTCCTCTACAAGTAAGCTTTTTGTGTGTACTGGGTAGCGTTAGTATTACAAGTGGAGCGGTATTTAAAGCTTTCCATCGAGCTCTAACTCCTCTAGAAGTAAGCTTTTTGTGCGTATTGGGTAGCGTTAGTATTACAAGGGGAGCAGTATTTAAAGCTCCCGCTCGAGCTCTAACTCCTCTAGAAGTAAGCTTTTTGTGCGTATTGGGTAGCCTTACTATTACAAGGGGAGTGGTATTTTAAGCTCCCGCTCGAGCTCTAACTCCACTAGAAGTAAGCTTTTTGTGCGTATTGGGTAGCGTTAGTATTACAAGTGGAGCGGTATTTAAAGCTCCCGCTCGAGCTCTAACTCCTCTAGAAGTAAGCTTTTTCTGCATATTGGGTAGCGTTAGTATTACAAGGGGAGAGGTATTTAAAGCTCCCGCTCGAGCTCTAACTCCTCTAGAAGTAAGCTTTTTGTGCGTATTGGGTAGCGTTAGTTTTTCAAGGGGAGCGGTATTTAAAGCTCCCGCTCGAGCTCTAACTCCTCTAGAAGTAAGCTTTTTGTGCGTATTGGGTAGCGTTAGTATTACAAGGGGAGCTGTGTTTAAAGCTCCCGCTCAAGCTCTAACTCCTCTAGAAGTAAGCTTTTTGTGCGTATTGGGTAGCGTTAGTATTACAAGTGGAGCGGTATTTAAAGCTCCCGCTCGAGCTCTAACTCCTCTAGAAGTAAGCTTTTTGTGCGTATTGGGTAGCGTTAGTATTACAAGGGGAGCGGTATTTAAATCTCCCGCTCGAGCTCTAACTCCTCTAGAAGTAAGCTTTTTGTGCGTATTGGGTAGCGTTAGTATTACAAGTGGAGCGATATTTAAAGCTCCCGCTCAAGCTCTAACTCCTCTAGAAGTAAGCTTTTTGTGCGTATTGGGTAGCGTTAGTATTACAAGGGGAGCGGTATTTAAAGCTCCCGCTCGAGCTCTAACTCCTCTAGAAGTAAGCTTTTTGTGCATATTGGGTAGCGTTAGTATTACAAGTGGAGCTGTATTTAAAGCTCCCACTCGAGCTCTAACTCCTCTAGAAGTAAGCTTTTTGTGCGTATTGGGTAGCGTTAGTATTACAAGGGGAGTGGTATTTAAAGCTACCGCTCGAGCTCTAACTCCTCTAGAAGCAAGCTTTTTGTGCGTATTGGGTAGCGTTAGTATTACAAGGGGAGCGGTATTTAAAGCTCCCGCTCGAGCTCTAACTCCTCTAGAAGTAAGCTTTTTGTGCATATTGGGTAGCGTTAGTATTACAAAGGGAGCGGTATTTAAAGCTCCCGATCGAGCTCTAACTCTCTAGAAGTAAGCTTTTTGTGCGTTTTGGGTAGCGTTATTATTACAAAGGGAGCGGTATTTAAAGCTCCCGCTCGAGCTCTAACTCCTCTAGAAGTAAGCTTTTTGTGCGTATTGGGTAGCGTTAGTATTACAAGGGGAGCGGTATTTAAAGCTCCCGCTCGAGCTCTAACTCCTCTAGAAGTAAGCGTTTTGTGCGTATTGGGTAGCGTTAGTATTACAAGTGGAGCGGTATTTAAAGCTCCGCTGGAGCTCTAACTCCTCTAGAAGTAAGCTTTTTGTGCATATTGGGTAGCGTTAGTATTACAAGGGGAGCAGTATTTAAAGCTCCCGCTCAAGCTCTAACTCCTCTAGATGTAAGCTTTTTGCGCGTATTGGGTAGCGTTAGTATTACAAGTGGAGCGGTATTTAAAGCTCCCGCTCGAGTTCTAACTCCTCTACAAGTAAGCTTTTTGTGTGTACTGGGTAGCGTTAGTATTACAAGTGGAGCGGTATTTAAAGCTTTCCATCAAGCTCTAACTCCTCTAGAAGTAAGCTTTTTGTGCGTATTGGGTAGCGTTAGTATTACAAGGGGAGCAGTATTTAAAGCTCCCGCTCGAGCTCTAACTCCTCTAGAAGTAAGCTTTTTGTGCGTATTGGGTAGCCTTACTATTACAAGGGGAGTGGTATTTTAAGCTCCCGCTCGAGCTCTAACTCCACTAGAAGTAAGCTTTTTGTGCGTATTGGGTAGCGTTAGTATTACAAGTGGAGCGGTATTTAAAGCTCCCGCTCGAGCTCTAACTCCTCTAGAAGTAAGCTTTTTCTGCATATTGGGTAGCGTTAGTATTACAAGGGGAGAGGTATTTAAAGCTCCCGCTCGAGCTCTAACTCCTCTAGAAGTAAGCTTTTTGTGCGTATTGGGTAGCGTTAGTTTTTCAAGGGGAGCGGTATTTAAAGCTCCCGCTCGAGCTCTAACTCCTCTAGAAGTAAGCTTTTTGTGCGTATTGGGTAGCGTTAGTATTACAAGGGGAGCTGTGTTTAAAGTTCCCGCTCAAGCTCTAACTCCTCTAGAAGTAAGCTTTTTGTGCGTATTGGGTAGCGTTAGTATTACAAGGGGAGCGGTATTTAAAGCTCCCGCTCGAGCTCTAACTCCTCTAGAAGTAAGCTTTTTGTGCGTATTGGGTAGCGTTAGTATTACAAGTGGAGTGGTATTTAAAGCTCCTGCTCGAGCTCTAACTCCTCTAGAAGTAAGCTTTTTGTGTGTATTGGGTAGCGTTAGTATTACAAGTGGAGCAGTATTTAAAGCTCCCGCTCGAGCTCTAACTCCTCTAGAAGTAAGTTTTTTGTGCGTATTGGGTAGCGTTAGTATTACAAGTGGAGCGGTATTTAACGCTCCCGCTCGAGTTCTAACTCCTCTAGAAGTAAGCTTTTTGTGCGTATTAAGTAGCGTTAATATTACTAGTGGAGCGGTATTTAACACTCCCGCTCGAGCTCTAACTCCTCTAGAAGTAAGCATTTTGTGCATATTGGGTAGCGTTATTATTACAAGTGGAGTGGTATTTAAATCTCCCGCTCGAGTTCTAACTCCTCTAGAAGTAAGCTTTTTGTGCATATTGGGTAGCGTTAGTATTACAAGTGGAGCGGTATTTAATGCTCCCGCTCGAGATCTAACTGTTCTAGAAGTAAGCTTTTTGTGTGTATTGGGTAGCGTTAGTATTACAAGGGGAGCATTATTTAAAGCTCCCGCTCGAGCTCTAACTCCTCTAGAAGTAAGCTTTTTGTGCGTATTGGGTAGCGTTAGTATTACTAGGGGAGCGGTATTTAAAGCTCCCGCTCGAGCTCTAACTCCTCTAGAAGTAAGCTTTTTGGGCGTATTGGGTAGCGTTAGTCTTACAAGGGGAGCGGTATTTAAATCTCCCGCTCGAGCTCTAACTCCTCTAGAAGTAAGCTTTTTGTGCGTATTGGGTAGCGTTAGTATTACAAGTGGAGCGATATTTAAAGCTTCCGCTCAAGCTCTAATTTCTCTAGAAGTAAGCTTTTTGTGCGTATTGGGTAGCGTTAGTATTACAAGGGGAGCGGTATTTAAAGCTCCCGCTCGAGCTTTAACTCCTCTAGAAGTAAGCTTTTTGTGCATATTGGGTAGCGTTAGTATTACAAGTGAAGCTGTATTTAAAGCTCCCACTCGAGCTCTAACTCCTCTAGAAGTAAGCTTTTTGTGCGTATTGGGTAGCGTTAGTATTACAAGGGGAGTGGTATTTAAAGCTACCGCTCGAGCTCTAACTCCTCTAGAAGCAAGCTTTTTGTGCGTATTGGGTAGCGTTAGTATTACAAGGGGAGCGGTATTTAAAGCTCCCGCTCGAGCTCTAACTCCTCTAGAAGTAAGCTTTTTGTGCATATTGAGTAGCGTTAGTATTACAAAGGGAGCGGTATTTAAAGCTCCCGATCGAGCTCTAACTCTCTAGAAGTAAGCTTTTTGTGCGTTTTGGGTAGCGTTATTATTACAAAGGGAGCGGTATTTAAAGCTCCCGCTCGAGCTCTAACTCCTCTAGAAGTAAGCTTTTTGTGCGTATTGGGTAGCGTTAGTATTACAAGTGGAGCGGTATTTAAAGCTCCCGCTCGAGCTCTAACTCCTCTAGAAGTAAGCTTTTTGTGCGTATTGGGTAGCGTTAGTATTACAAGTGGAGCGGTATTTAAAGCTCCCGCTCGAGCTCTAACTCCTCTAGAAGTAAGCTTTTTGTGCGTATTGGGTAGCGTTAGTATTACAAGTGGAGCGGTATTTAACGCTCCGGCTCGAGCTCTAACTCCTCTAGAAGTAAGCTTTTTGTGCATATTGGGTAGCGTTAGTATTACAAGGGGAGCGGTATTTAACGCTCCCACTCGAGCTCTAACTCCTCTAGAAGTAAGCTTTTTGTGCGTATTGGGCAGCGTTAGTATTACAAGGGGAGCGGTATTTAAAGCTCCCGCTCGAGCTCTAACTCCTCTAGAAGTAAGCTTTTTGTGCATATTGAGTAGCGTTAGTATTACAAAGGGAGCGGTATTTAAAGCTCCCGATCGAGCTCTAACTCTCTAGAAGTAAGCTTTTTGTGCGTTTTGGGTAGCGTTATTATTACAAAGGGAGCGGTATTTAAAGCTCCCGCTCGAGCTCTAACTCCTCTAGAAGTAAGCTTTTTGTGCGTATTGGGTAGCGTTAGTATTACAAGTGGAGCGGTATTTAAAGCTCCCGCTCGAGCTCTAACTCCTCTAGAAGTAAGCTTTTTGTGCGTATTGGGTAGCGTTAGTATTACAAGTGGAGCGGTATTTAAAGCTCCCGCTCGAGCTCTAACTCCTCTAGAAGTAAGCTTTTTGTGCGTATTGGGTAGCGTTAGTATTACAAGTGGAGCGGTATTTAACGCTCCCGCTCGAGCTCTAACTCCTCTAGAAGTAAGCTTTTTGTGCATATTGGGTAGCGTTAGTATTACAAGGGGAGCGGTATTTAACGCTCCCACTCGAGCTCTAACTCCTCTAGAAGTAAGCTTTTTGTGCGTATTGGGCAGCGTTAGTATTACAAGGGGAGCGGTATTTAAAGCTCCCGCTTGAGCTCTAACTCCTCTAGAAGTAAGCTTTTTATGCGTATTGAGTAGCGTTAGTATTACAAGGGGAACGGTATTTAAAGCTCCCGCTCAAGCTCTATCTCCTCTAGAAGTAAGCTTTTTGTGCGTATTGGGTAGCATTAGTATTACAAGTGGAGCAGTATTTAAAGCTCCCGATCGAGCTCTAACTCTCTAGAAGTAAGCTTTTTGTGCGTTTTGGGTAGCGTTATTATTACAAAGGGAGCGGTATTTAAAGCTCCCGCTCGAGCTCTAACTCCTCTAGAAGTAAGCTTTTTGTGCGTATTGGGTAGCGTTAGTATTACAAGTGGAGCGGTATTTAAAGCTCCCGCTCGAGCTCTAACTCCTCTAGAAGTAAGCTTTTTGTGCGTATTGGGTAGCGTTAGTATTACAAGTGGAGCGGTATTTAAAGCTCCCGCTCGAGCTCTAACTCCTCTAGAAGTAAGCTTTTTGTGCGTATTGGGTAGCGTTAGTATTACAAGTGGAGCGGTATTTAACGCTCCGGCTCGAGCTCTAACTCCTCTAGAAGTAAGCTTTTTGTGCATATTGGGTAGCGTTAGTATTACAAGGGGAGCGGTATTTAACGCTCCCACTCGAGCTCTAACTCCTCTAGAAGTAAGCTTTTTGTGCGTATTGGGCAGCGTTAGTATTACAAGGGGAGCGGTATTTAAAGCTCCCGCTTGAGCTCTAACTCCTCTAGAAGTAAGCTTTTTATGCGTATTGAGTAGCGTTAGTATTACAAGGGGAACGGTATTTAAAGCTCCCGCTCAAGCTCTATCTCCTCTAGAAGTAAGCTTTTTGTGCGTATTGGGTAGCATTAGTATTACAAGTGGAGCAGTATTTAACGCTCCCGCTCGAGCTCTAACTCCTCTAGAAGTAAGCTTTTTGTGCGTATTGGGTAGCTTTAGTATTACAAGGGGAGCGGTATTTAAAGCTCCCGCTCGAGCTCTAACTCCTCTAGAAGTAAGCTTTTTGTGCGTATTGGGTAGCGTTAGTATTACAAGGGGAGCGGTATTTAAAGCTCCCGCTCGAGCTCTAACTCCTCTAGAAGTAAGCTTTTTGTGCATATTGGGTAGCGTTAGTATTACAAGGGGAGCAGTATTTAAAGCTCCTGCTCAAGCTCTAACTCCTCTAGAAGTAAGCTTTTTGTGCGTATTGGGTAGCGTTAGTATTACAAGTGGAGCGGTATTTAAAGCTCCCGCTCGAGCTCTAACTCCTCTAGAAGTAAGCTTTTTGTGCGTATTGGGTAGCGTTAGTATTACAAGGGGAGCGGTATTTAAATCTCCCGCTCGAGCTCTAACTCCTCTAGAAGTAAGCTTTTTGTGCGTATTGGGTAGCGTTAGTATTACAAGTGAAGCAATATTTAAAGCTCCCGCTCAAGCTCTAATTCCTCTAGAAGTTAGCTTTTTGTGCGTATTGGGTAGCGTTAGTATTACAAGGGGAACGGTATTTAAAGCTCCCGCTCGATCTCTAACTCCTCTAGAAGTAAGCTTTTTGTGCATATTGGGTAGCGTTAGTATTACAAGTGAAGCTGTATTTAAAGCTCCCACTCGAGCTCTAACTCCTCTAGAAGTAAGCTTTTTGTGCGTATTGGGTAGCGTTAGTATTACAAGTGGAGCAGTATTTAACGCTCCCGCTCGAGCTCTAACGCCTCTAGAAGTAAGCTTTTTGTGCGTATTGGGTAGCGTTAGTATTATAAGTGGAGCGGTATTTAACGCTCCCGCTCGAGCTCTAACGCCTGTAGAAGTAAGCTTTTTGTGCGTATTGGGTAGCGTTAGTATTACAAGTGGAGCGGTATTTAACGCTCCCTCGAGCTCTAACGCCTCTAGAAGTAAGCTTTTTGTGCGCATTGGGTAGCGTTAGTATTACAAGGGGAGTGGTATTTAATGCTCCCGCTCGAGCTCTAACGCCTCTAGATGTAAGCTTTTTGTGCGTATTGGGTAGCGTTAGTATTACAAGTTGAAAGTAAACCGTTTTCGATCGCGTGCTCACCCTGATGCTCATAACTTAGGATATTGTGCTCTCAATCACGTATTCCCCAATAGATGTCAATGGAGGAAACAATATGGGAAAAAACATGTTGCATATTCTCAAGTGCGCTAACCTGACATGAAAATATGAATATTTCACATTCCAGTGTTCTTCACATAGCAGAATATGTTCTATTTATTGATAAATACATATCTCTACAGATATCTGATGGTCTTTTGGTACAATATATATCTATACCCATACAGTATATAGATGAACCCTACCGTCCCTCAGGCATATGGAGCGGGCTGTTGGCTAGCCTCCTGCCCATTGATTATGGCCTGTGGAAGAGAACAGGGATTTTATTCTATTTGCCGGGTCAGGTCACGGACTGAAAATCCTCTTACTGGCCGGGAGTAACTACCGGGGGAGATGAGGCCAGTCAATACCCAGAACAGTGGTTTTGCAGGAGCAGCTGAGGCGCACTTTAGGCAACTGGCCTCCTGGAACTGTTTTTGGGCACTTTTATACACCTATGACGGTTACCAGAAAATACAGGTTTCCTTATCGCAATTGGCTTTTTTCCCCCCAGCAATGGGCCCCTCAGGAACCCAGTGGTGCTTGTTTTCTCTGGAGAAATACTTTGTTCAGGACAGAAACCTGCCCCACACGGGCTGGCTTATCTAACTAAGTAAAACATGTCCACAGACATGCAGACTCCAATAAGCTTAATCTTATTACTGACAAGACGGAGTCTACATGCCCAGGTGCCCAGGTGCAGGGTTGGGTGTTGTATGTTTTTTCAACAGTTTGGAGACATTTCTATTGCTTAATCTGATAATCTAATGTTTGACCTACTAATCTAATTAATTTATTTTCATGAAGGGGGATTGTCCCTGGAAGTGTATAAAATGTGTATGAACCTTCCAATAAAGTTCTTTTTTTTCCCTCAACCTGAGTCCTGTATCTTGTTTGGGATAAAGGGTCAGCTTTCTGTCTGCTGGAGGGTTTTGGAGGGCAGGAGGCATCTTTTTGTAGAGGTACCCAGTTGCCACAATATGTAACACACAGAGGAAGTCTAGCACTCACTTACAAGCACTCAGCTATGATTAAAAACAGAAATGGAAGAGTTAGTTACCGCATCTTGCCAAATGGGACAAGCCCAGGTACCACATCAATGTTTCTCCCAAAACCTGGGTCCCTAATGCAACCAAACAATGTAAGATCTCAATCAAACAAACTGGGAACAAGTCAAGGGTGCAAAGGCTTATGTAATCTCCCTAGACATATACAAAACACAGAAGGGGACTGCACTCTCAGACTGGACTGTTTACACATCCTATGACCCTGCAACAGCTAGCTGTAGCACTCACAGTTAGCTGTACCATCCCCAGAGTCCCAGGCAGTTAACACAGACATGCTCATGATTAGGGTTAAACCAAAAATGTCGCTTTAGATGTCTGTTTCTTAAATAAAAGAAGAAGACTTGCTAGAGAGAGAGTTTTTTTATCCAGTTGTAATTACTCAGTGAAACTTATAACATCCAAGTGAAAGATATAACACCAACATGTCAGGCAAAAATAAAGAAAAATCAGAAACAGAATCACTGAGATGGAAAAAGAATCACCCCCTCCTAAAATGACTTGTAAACTCAATCAGGTGTAGCTAATCACCTTCTCAATGGCACACACAAAGTCATTTGACCTTCAACTGTGATAAGCTGTGGGCATATTGATTAGCTTAGCGTGAAAAAAGCTTTCCTGGAGCAGTTCAGTCCCTGGTAGTGCAACTGAAGCAAATAATCAACTATGGATGGCAAGGCACTGTCAAAAGATCGCTGGAATAACATTGTGGACAGGCACAAGTCAGTAGATGGATACAAGAAAATATCAAAGGCTTTGCCAATGCCTAGAAGCACAGTAAAGTTTATTATTAAGAAGCGGAAGGTATTTGGTACAACACAGACCCTCTCTGGATTAGGACGTTGCTCCAAACTGGATGTAAGAGCCAGGAGAAAACTGGTCAGAGAGGCTTCCAAGAGACCCACAGCAACTCTGAAGCAGTTGCAGAAATTTATGACAAAGAGTGGTCATTGTGTGCATGTGACAACAATATCACAATTTCTCCACAAATGTGGCTTGTATGGGAGGGTTGCAAGAAAAAAACACTCCTCAAGAAAGGCAACATGCAGTCATGACTGAGCTTTGCCATAACACCTAGGAGATTCTGAGGCCTCATGGAAAAAGGTGTTATGGTTAGATGAGACTAAAATTGAATTATTTGACCTCAACACCAAAACAAAATGTCTGGAGGAAATCCAATACAGCTCACTATCCAAATAACACTATACCTACAGTAAAGCATGGAGGTGGTAATATCTTGTAATTGGGGGTGTTTCTCTGCAGCAGGCACTGGATCCCTTGTCATGATAGAAGGAATAAAAATTCTACCAAGAAGTTGTCAATGGGAAGAAGGTTTACCTTCCAATATGACAATGACCCAAAGCACACAGAAAAAATTACCACACAGTGGTTGAAGGAGAAAAACGAGAATGTCCTTGCATGGCTTAGTCAGAGCCCAGACTTAAACCCCATTGAATATCTGTGGCATGACTTGAAGACTGCAGTCCACAAACGGTAACCATCAAATGTAACGGAACTGTAGCAGTTCTGCAAAGAGTGGGCCAATATTGCACAGTCTAGGGGCAAGATTACATATGCGGCATCACCCGCAAAAGCCGACAATGCTGGATTTTACGTGGTTTTGGTATAACATATACAGCGCCGCATATAAATCTGGCGTGAATATTTTACCCATTAACCCCAAATTTTACTCCCATAAGCTTACACAGAACCGCGTAAAAAATCGGTATCACTTATTCAGGGTAAGAACATTTTACTCCATTTTCACTTTGCCACACATAAGCAGGCGCAGCAAGACTTGCGCTGAGTATGTGAGCACCGTAACCCCCAGAAAATAGTAACTAACACCTAATAAATGCGCAATATCTATCTACCTGTCAACTGCCAACCCCCACCGCAATAACTAATAAACTATATTAACCCCTAATCTGCCAACCTCCCCAACGCTATATACCTAATAAAGTGATTAACCACTAAACCACCATCACCCCACAACTCAATATACCTTAATAAGCCATTAACCACTAATCCGCCATTCATCCATATCGCAAAGTACCTATTTAAAATATTAACCCCTAAACCGTCATCCCCCACCAACACAATAAATGTAATTAACCTATTAACCCCTAATCTGCCAAACCCCCACAACAAAAATAACTAATTAAATTAATAAGCCCCCTAACCTAACACCCCCTAAACTAAAACCCCTAAATTAACCCCAATTACCTAAATAAAAAAATATTAAGTTACAAACAATTAAAATAAAAAAGCTAACATTTTTTAAAAATAAACAAAAACTAAGATTAAATTAATCTAAGATTACAAAAATAAAAAATTCTAAGATTAAATAAAATAATAAACCAAATTATCTAAAATAAAAAAAATTAACCTAATCCCTATGAAAATAACCCCCCCAAAAAAACACCCCTAATCTAATGCTAAACTACCAATAGCCCTTAAAATGGCCTTTTGTAGGGCATTGCCCTAAGTTAAACAGCTCTTTTACATAAAAAAATACTAAACCCCCCTTCTAACAGTAAAGCCCCACACCCACCAAACCCCCCCCCCCCAACAAAAAAAACTAACACTAAAAAATCCTAAACTACCCATTGCCCCTAAAGGGGCATTTGTATGGGCATTGCCCTTAAAAGGGCATTAAGCTCTTTTTCAAAGGCCCATTAAAACCCTATTTTAAAAACAAACAACCCCCCCCCAAAAAAACTAAGTCTAACCCCCAGATAAGTACTCACGGTTCCTGAAGTCCGGTGGTGAAGTCTTCTTCCAAGCGGCAATATCTTCTATCTTCTTCCAGGAACAAGCAGGCATAGAGCGGAGCGCGGAACTGAAGACCAGTGACCAAGGAACTGAAGACCGGCGATGGAGGAACTGAAGACCGGCGACCGTGGAGCCATGAAGCGTGGAGATCCTCTTCGTACGATCACCACCGCACACTGACAATTGAATTCAAGGTACATGTTTAATTATGGGGTACCTTGAATTCCTATTGGCTGATTTGAGTCTTCAAATTCAAATCAGTCAATAGGATGAGAGCTACTGAAATCCTATTGGCTGATTTGAACAGCCAATAGGATTTCAGTAGCTCTTATCCTATTGGATGATTTGAATTTGAAGACTCAAATCAGCCAATAGGAATGCAAGGTACCCCATATTTAAACATTGAATTTAATCCTCAAAGTGCTGCGGTGATCGTATGAAGAGGATCTTTATGCACCATGGCTCCGCGGTCTTCAGTTCCGTCATCGCCGATCTTCAGTCTCGTGGTCACCGGTCTTCATTTCCGAGCTCCGCTCTGCACAGGCTTGTTTCTGGAAGAAGATAGAAGATATCGCCGCTTGGAAGAAAACTTCACCGCCAGACTTCAGGAACCGTGAGCACCTATTGTTTTTTTTAGATTAGGGATTTCTGGGCACTATTAATAATAATTAATAGTTTAATTAGGCATATTACGCTGTGGGGGTTGTCAGTATAGGGGTTAATACTTTTATTATTAGTTCCGATGTGGGTTTGATTAGCGGATATAGGGGTTTTACGTGTCGGCTTTATTTTTAGGAGGTGGGTTAGACTTTTACAGGAGATTTTACCTTTTTTTTAATTTTCTTAGGCGCTGGCAGTTTCCGTGCCGTAAGTCACTGGCGACTCCAGAAATTTGTATTTATGCTCATTTCTGGACATCGCTAGTTTATCCGACTTACGGCACTTTATGAACTGCCAGCGGGGTTAATGTGATACCCCAATGTACGAGATAAAATTATGGGTCGGTGCGGGTTTCAGCAGTTGTGCTGAAGCTTGTGCTGCATATGTAATCTCGCCCTAGATGTGCAAAGTTAGTAGAGACATATCCCAACAGACTAAAGGCTGTAATTTTAGCAAAAGATGGTTCAACAAAATACTGACACAAGAGGGTGATCCTTTTTCCAACTCAGTGATTCTGTTTTTGAATTGTCTTTATTTTTGCTGACATGTTGTTGTTATATCTTTCACTAAGATGTTATAAGTTGCACTAAGTAATTACAACTGGAAAAACAAAAAACTGTGTCTGTCTTTATTTCAGGCTGCAAAGCAACAAAATGTGAACTGCTGGTGCAATGCCGCCCCCTTCAGATTTGCGGCCACTAGCAGGGGGTGTCAATCAACCTGATCGTACAAGTTATGGAGCAGCGGTCTTTAGGAGCTTGATAAATATGCCCCTGAGAGTGAGTTAGTGTGTGTGTGTGTGTGTGTGTGTGTGTGTAAGTATATATATAAAAATATGTATGTGTATATGTTTCTCGGGCGTATAATAGCCACTGCCTCACCAGCCTCTGACCTCACCGCACGTCACTGCCACTACAGCAGATCATGTCTGCCCGCACATTAGTAAATTGGCCCCTATATACTCTTAATAAAAGTTCATATATACATTTCCCAAAACATGACCCATGCAAGAGCAAATTTGTGACCTGACATTTATTTCAAGAAGCTGAGATCATACAACCACACAAACCAACATACACACATGAAACAAAAGCACAGACAGAAAAAAAACATACATTTACAGTATAAATAATAATAATTATATATATATATATAAACCAAACTACAGTAAAAATGATATCTAAATATAGAGTAACTTACATGAGATCAGTGTCGTACATATAACAGCACAACAGTGCGCCAGACATAGCAGATACAGTGTAACTAGGAGGAATAACTCTCTATTATAGGGATGTGAGACTGTAACAAGGAGTCATACAGAATATAGACAAGCACAAGCAAGTAGTACTTTTTTTTTCTCAAAAAAAAGTTTGAGATCAGATGAGGATACGCGTCAGAAATTGAATATACATGGCGTACATCATTAATGTTACAAAATGATATATCACAGAAATAAACCCATGTAATGGTTCATGTGTTATGTTATGTAACATTATCATTTTGGACCCTGTACAATTTTCTAATTGTAAAGGGGTTAGTATGATCCTTTCTACCAAATTAGATCCTCTTTCAAAGTAAGAACTTAAAAGTAGTAAAGTAAACTTGAAGCAAGGACAGTAGCAATAAGTGAAACAAAGTGGAACAGAAGGGTTTGACAATAACAAATTTACACCTAGATTACGGGTTTTGCGTTAGTCTTTTAATGCTGTAAAAATGGCTAATTCAGCATTAAAACAGCAATGCAGCCATTACAAGTCTTGTTGGTATAGCTGTACCGCTAGTCTTTTAGCCTGTAACGCAATGTTAGTCCCGCACTAATTTTTTTCATAGGACTTCCAAAGCGCTGCCATTACGAGTTTTCCGGTGAGGCTAAAAAGCTTGCGCTACAAACTGTTACATAAAACTCATAACTAAACTGTTACAAAGTATACTAAACACCCATAAACTACCTATTAACCCCTAAACAGAGGCCCTCCCGCATTTCAAATACTATATTAAAGTTATTAACCCCTAAAGTGCCATTCCCGCCATTGCCGCCACTAATAAAATTTATGAACCCTTGTGACAGATACCCCGGCTACCCTGACTGGGCAGCTCCACTAAATGGGTCCTGCTTCCTCCCTGCCAACTGCAGCTATGTAGCTGGCAAGTGACCACAGCCTGTAGTCACCCCTGATGCCCGACAGCACCAGTACTCAGGGTCCCACCCTGTGGCAGACTCTGGCTATTCAGATTAGGTAGCTCTGCCAGAGGGTCCTTACTCTGCCTGGAACAGGCTGCTTTGTAGCCCAGGAATGTGATTTTAGCAGGAGCCCACCCAAATAACTAGACATACTAGCATTCAGGTGAAACAGGAACCCGATTTTATTGAAAACACACACTCCTATTATACACAAAGCTTATCTTGATAAGATACTGGACAATCCCACAATTTTCCCGCCATTCCCGCCCCTCAAGACAGACCGGCACCTCCATAGCAGCCACAGTCCCACAGAATCCGAGGACACAGGGGTGGCAGTTTCGGGGTGATGCCGTGGGAGCGGCGGCACTTCCAGGGTATCATTTTAAAGCTCTCTGTCTCCAGATGACACAGTCCAAAAATCATGATTTGTCACTGGGGACTGGAGATACAGTCCGTTGAAGTTATGGGGGTAGGGGTGTCAAAAAACCCCGGTTCCCAAAGCAGCTTCCCTCCAGTAATTCCCCCACCTCTTGTCCTCCCTAGGGGCTACTTATCCCCAAAAGAGCGGAGCTCTGGGGCACATGGTTGCTGGAGTGACCAGGGGTAAAGTTAGAGGGTGTCCTGCTGTTCTGTGGCCGACCAGGAGTTCCAGGAGCCTGGCCAACCTGAGAGGGGTTAGGCTGGTGTCCGTTGTGAGGCAGACGAACCAGGAGTTCCAGGAGCCCGGCCAGCCAAGGAGGTTTTTCCCGGTCATAGATCAGCTCTTCTCTTAACAAGTTTAGAACACAAAACTAGCAAACAAAAGCTTCCAGAGACTGTGGTTGCTCTGAGGAGCCAAAAACCACTGAGAAACAGGGGTGAGGTTGTAGGGGGGTAGGGGTTTAACCCTTGCAGCCCGGAATCCGTGACGACTCCCCCCTTCCAGTTTGGCAGACCCGGCTAGATCCTTAACAGGTCGTCCTGGGGCTGTCCGACGGTGGCCCTCCACTTCTCGGATGATGGAGAAGGTTATCCCATCTCCCCTGCACTTGAGGCACCCTGGGGGGTTTCTGCTGGCATTTATCCCCTGCACCCTAGGCGCAGGGATGGTCACACGATGCAAATTACCAAACAAGTTTGCCAAGGCCAGCTCCCAAACAGTTGCTCTCCCACAAGTTCCAGTGTCTTTAAGTTCCATGGCCATACTGCGTCCCTCTGTGACACTCTGTTGAGTACCGGCTGACCCACCCATAAACAAAGCCAGTGCCAGTTTCCCAGCTGTATTCCCACCCCAGACCGGAGGGTGAGGTTGCTCCTTGGTGGGGCAGGCAAAGCTTGGGTGCCCAAACATGTGGCACCAACTGCATAAGCTTTTATCCTCCTTGCCCAATGCAATGCCTGCCCCCGGTGAGAAATCCTCTTGAGCGCAAAAATTGTAGAGCTCATGCACAGCTACTGGGGAGAGAGACTGGCTGGGAAGGAGATCTGCTGCTGGGGAGGGAGGCCGGCTACCTCCACTCCCTGAGAAACTCTGATGGGGAGAGAGACCAACTGCCTCCTCTCCCAGAAAGGGATTCTGCCACTGGGGAGAGATATGGATACCCGTCTCTCTCTGCAAGGGGTTCTGTGTAAGGGCAGGGAGGATGACTACCTCTGCTCCCAGGGGGTGGATCTGCTGCTGGGGAGAGAGACCGACTGTCTCCTCTCCCTGCTGCTAGCTCTGCTGCTAGGGAGAGAGACCAACTGTCTCCTCTCCCTGCTCCTGGCTCTGCCGCTAGGGAGAGAGACAGACTGTCTCCTCTCCCAGGAAGGGGTTCTGTGTAAGGGGAGGACGACTACCTCCGCCCCCAGGGGATGGCTCTGCCACTTGGGAGAGAGACTGACTGTCTCCTCTCCCTGCTCCTGGCTCTGCCGCAGGGGAGAGAGACCGACTGTCTCCTCTCTTGGGAAGGGGTTCTGCTGCTGGAGAGAGTTATCGAGATCCATCTCTCCCTGCAAGGGGTTCTGCTTACGGGGAGGGAGGACGACTACCTCCGCTCCAAGGTCATGGCTCTGCCGCTGGCGAGAGACCAACTGTCTCCTCTTCTGGCTCCTGGCTCAGCCACTGGGGAGAGAGACAGACTGTCTCCTCTCCCAGGAAGGGGTTCTGTGTAAGGGGAGGGAGGATGACTACCTCCACTCCCAGAGGATGGCTCTGCCTCTGGGAAGAGACACCGACTGTCTCCTCTCCCTGCTCCTGGCTCTGTCACTGGGGAGAGAGCCCAACTGTCTCCTCTCCCGGGAAGGGGTTCTTCTGCTGGGGAGAGTTATCGTCATCCATCTCTCCCTGCAAGGGGTTCTGTGTAAGGGGAGGGAGGACGACTACCTCCACTCCCAGGGGATGGCTCTGCCTCTGAGGAGAGAGACTGACTGTCTCCTCTCCATGCTCCTGGCTCTGCTGCTGGGGAGAAAACCTGACTGTCTCCTTTCCCAGGAAGGGGTTCTGTGTAAGGGGAAGGAGGATGACTACCTCCTCTCCCTGGGGATGTCTCTGCCGCTGGGGAGAGAGACCGGTTGTCTCCTTTCTTTGTACCTGGCTCTGCCGCTGGGGAGAGAGACTGACTGTCTCTGCTCCCGGTTCCTGGCTCAGCCACTGGGGAGAGAGACTGACTGTCTCCTAAGGGGAGGGAGGACAACTATCTCCACTCCCAGAGGATGGCTCTGCCTCTGGGAAGAGAGACTGACTGCCTCCTCTCCCTGCTCCTGGCTTTGCCGCTGGGGAGAGAGCCCAACTGTCTCCTCTCCCGGGAAGGGATTCTGCTGCTGGGGATAGTTATCGACATCCATTTCATCCTGCAAGGGGTTCTGTGTAAGGGGAGGGAGGACGACTACCTCAACTCCCAGGGGATTGCTCTGCCTCTGGGAAGAGAGACCGACTGTCTCCTCTCCCTGCTCCTGGCTCTGCCGCTGGGGAGAGAGACCAACTGTCTCCTCCCCCAGGAAGGGGTTCTGTGTAAGGGGAGGGAGGACGACTACCTCCTCTCCCTGGGGATGGCGCTGCCGTTTGGGAGAGAGACCGGTTGTCTCCTCTCCTTGTATCTGGCTCTGCCACTGGGGAAAGAGACCGACTGTCTCCAATCCTGGGAAGGGGTTCTGCCACTGGGGAGAGTTATCAACATCCATTTCTGGTTTACCAGAGCTGCTGCAGGGGCTGGGCAGAGGTCGGCGGCTCTCTGCCCTGTTGCCAGCGCTTCTGCTAGGGTGGCCCCCTGGTCCAAGACCATAAGCTCGAAGCCAGACTGCTGATCGGGATCCAGCAGCCCTGGTTCCCCTTTTCTTTGTTGCCACTCCTCCATGATCAAGCTCCATGAATCCCAGAGGGCTGCACCCCAAATCTGTATACCCTTGGCACGCTGCTTAACGAGATCTAGCAGCCTCTTGTATTCCTTGACCAGTGCATCTTCCTGGTCAATTATAAATCCTGATTGTCTAGTAGCCAGGATTCCTCCAAGAGATCCAGCAGTTCCAGAGATATTCTCCAGACCCTGGTCCGTCTCGCTCCCAAACTGTGGGTCCTCTGTCCTTTTTGTAAATAGCAATCCAGGGCCACCGAAGCCAAAGCCCTCTGTGGGGGAGTCATCCTCTAGCCATGGCTGTGCTTGCATAGCAAGCCATTGGAGGGCCCGATAGCCGCCCTCCACCCACATCTCTTGCTGGACCAGTCTATGTAGAACAGATAGCCATTCCTTCTTTGGCTGTTTTCCCAGGAAAGGCACTCTCACGGTCCGCAGAACCTGGAACCTTATGTAATTTGTGGGGAGGACCTTTCCATTGTCCCGCTCCTGTTGAAGAGCCTCCCACCAGAGGTCCCGGTGGATCAGGTCCCTCTGTTCCAGCACGTCCTGTTGGTAAATAGGACCGTCCAGCTGAGCCAGTGCCTCCTGTACTCTCCTTAAAAAATTGACTTCCATAGTTACCGGCTACTGTGGACCTTCTCCTCTGTCAGCAGGAATCATGTGGAAGAAGCAGATCCCATTCCTGCCATCAATGATACGGATACCCCGGCTACCCCGACTGGGTAGCTCTGCCAAACGGGTCCTGCTTCCTCCCTGCCAACTGCAGCTATGTAGCTGGCAAGTGGCCTGTAGCCACCCTTTATGCCCGACAGCACCAGTACTCAGGGTCCCACCCTATGGCAGACTCCGGCTATCCAGACTAGGTATCTCTGCCAGAGGGTCCTTCCTCTGCCTGGAACAGGCTGCTATGTAGCCCAGGAAAGTGATTTTAGCAGGAACCCACCCAAATAACTAGACATACTAGCATTCACAAAGCTCATCTTGATAAGATACTGGACAATCTCACAATTTTCCCACCATTCCCGCCCCTCCAGACAGACCGGCACCTCCATAACAGCAACAGTCCCACATAATCCGAGGTCACAGGGGTGGCACTTCCAGTGTAAAACGAACAAGTGAAGGGGAGCTAAATTTTAATGGTTATAGAGTAATTTTAAAGTGATTTATAATAGTGTTGCAACGTAGTAAGTGAACAAAGTGTCAAATTCTCATAATGTATAAGTGGTTACTTGTTTGGGTAATGATAAGTTTCTTGGAATATAAGGATAAATATAAATAATAGACAGAACTCTGGGGTATTATACAAAATGTAGCAATTTATATTGTAGAAAATGTATCGTATACAGATTAGAATAAAATCAAATACAATTTTGAGCTCATGCGGTTAAAATTTAAAAATACTAAATAAGCAGATTATAAAAGACTTTAAATAAATACTTACACAAAAAATGTATATGTGTTTTGCACTGCAGTGGATATAATATTATCTAAAACAAACTTAAAATAAGATAGTCACTAATATAAGCGGTTGATTGTCAAAAAGACAGGTCTTGAAAGTGCCTTAAAAACACCTTTTATAAAGTACCTTAGGAAGTAGTGGTTCTCAATACTACTTAATTGTTTGGTAGAATCCGTTGAAAACAGTTGTGTGGATATGCTATTAGTAATAGCTAAAAATCCTGGAAGTTTTTTGGAAGTTTTTTATGGGTTGCGGTTGTCTCAATACTATTTATCAGTATGGACTACGGTCTGTTTAAGGTATCTGTTTTCAGATAGAGGAGAGTCTCCTTAGCTGAGGGTCCTGGAAATTTTCTTGGAAATTGTGGTGTCCCAATACTATCAATCAGTATGGACTTGTGTTCGCAGGTAGAGGAGAAGTTCTTTATGTTCCAGTGGCAAGCTTTACTCTGTTGCAAGGTACAGATCTCCTTATGTTGTGATGTCCAATGGACTCTGTAGTAAGATGCAGAGATGAGAGATTCAGCAATGTGCAGTCTCAAGTTATTGCTGGATCCTTTGCTAAACAAGTCTGGGTGATTTGTGTAGCGGCAGTTGGATTCTACAGAACCGTTTGGCAGCAAAAATAATTCAAAGTCAAGAGGACCAGCTTTTTTCAAAAGAACCGGCTTTTTCAAAGTGACCGGCTTTTTTTCTTTAAATACCGACTTTGTTTGAAGTTAGGTATCTGCCGGTCCTTGTGTTCCTTAAAACAGTGTTCAGAGTGTAGGCAGCTCTACGCGTTTCGGCCGTAGCCTTTATCAAGATGCCTATGAACACTCTATTTGACATTTATAAAGGGCAGTTTAATTGCTATTGGATATCATTGGTGGGCAATCTTTGTTACTATTGGGTGTTTCTAATTGAATTTTAACCAATGGAAATGTTTATAGAAAAGTTTATAGAAAACAAAGTGGCAGATTCATTGTTTAATTTACAATTTGTGTAAACATGATTAGTATGAGGCTTGTGTTAGAAAAGAATTTACTTAAAATATGTGTTTAATTTGGTAATTAAATGTAATATAGGGGACATGTCAGATGAACATTTCAGGGATATAGTTTCTTTGTGATTAAATAGCTGATTATCTATGAATTATGTGGTAGAAAAAATCTTTTGGAAATAAATAAAAGATATACTAATATGGATCTAGATGCTCATTTATTTGAGAGATATTGCCTAAGACAATGAACAAAAATGTTTTGATAATGGTTTAATTTTAAAAGATAAGGTATTTAATTACTATTCCATATCTTATATTGATTCTTTATGTTATGATCAGTATGCAAAATATTATTTTTTTTAAAAAGAATAGATTTTTTGCGATAAGTGAAAAAGGGGCAAAATGAACTATTTTATTAAAAAATGAGATAGAGACCAAATTTTAATGTAAAAAAATAATTGAGTTTATCATGAGATGATCTTGCTATGTAGTTTATTTATATATCTTAAGATTAAGAGAGGGGGGCAACATAAACTAGTATGTTTAATCAACTAGTGTAAATATTGCTGTATATAAATTTGTGTTATTTATTTTGATTAGAAGATTAGGAAGAGTTATATTTAGAGAACTTTATTAGGGGATCATTATATTTTGATAGAAGGGATCTTCTTTTGATTTACTTTAATTTTTAATTTTACTTTTAATTGGATTTTAAATGAGAAAGTTTAGGTCAAATTCCATATTTAATCCATATGGATGAAGAGTTTTAAATGCATAAATATATTCAGCTTCCTTTCTAAGTAGAAAATGTTCTATATTACCTCCACTAGGGCTAAGAAATACTTTTTTAATTTCCCAGTATTTCATATTGTTGGTGTTTTCATTGTGAAATTCTGTAAAGTGTTTGTATAATTCAGTGTTGGTAGCTTTGTGTTCTATATGGTGTAAGTGTTCTCAAATTCTGTCTCTTAACATGCGGCTTGTTTGGCCAAAATATTGTAGGCCGCATGAACACTGTATGCAATAAACTGCATTTTGATCTGAGCAGCGTATGATTTATTTTATATTTATGTATTGATCATTATTATTTGATTTTATGGTTTTGATTTTTGAACTATGTTTGCATGATTTGCATGAAATGCATGGAAAAAAATCCTTCTATTTTTTCTTTTTTAAAATTTGTATCTACTAGGTTGTTAGTTGTTTTATTTTTGAATTCACTGGGTGACAGAATGTTTTTTAAATTTTTTGCTCTTTTGAAAATAATGTCCGGCTGGTTTTTTATTCTGGGTCGTAATATATGATCTTGTTTAATGTAGTGCCAGTGTTTATTGAGAATCTTTTTTATTTCATGGTGTTGGAAACTATATTGTGTGATGAATGGTATGAAAAAAGGGTCTTCTGTTCTCTGTTTTTGTTTATGTTTTGTCTGATGTTGTGTAGTTAATATTAACTCTCTGTTTTT
This sequence comes from Bombina bombina, assembly GCF_027579735.1. Lineage (NCBI taxonomy): Eukaryota > Metazoa > Chordata > Amphibia > Anura > Bombinatoridae > Bombina > Bombina bombina. The sequence goes on from NC_069504.1 coordinate 1,153,894,888, forward strand.
TTCTTCAGCTTCTTTTTTAGCTTTCTGTATAATATGAGGGTTATAACCCTTTTCCTTAAATCTCTGTGTGAGAATTTCGGATTGTTTAGAAAATTGATTTATATCTGAACAGTTTTTTTGGATTCTTAAATATTGACCTTTGGGTATATTGGTTTTCCATCTCGTTAGGTGGCAACTGTCATTGTGAATATAATTATTTGCGTCTGTTTTTTTGAAATATGTTCTTGTCTTTATTTCTGTGTTAATGATTTCTATTTCTATGTCCAAAAAGTGAATTAAATTACTGCTGTATTCGTGTGTAAATTTAAGATTCATTGGGTTAGTGTTCATGTCCTCTATGAATAGTTCTAGAAGTTCATGTTCTCCCTTCCAAATGATGAAGAGATCATATATGTATCTGCAGTAGTGCACAAGGTTCGCCCCCCATTGTCCTTCATATATAAAATTGTTTTCAAAGAGACCCATAAAAAGGTTGGCATAACTGGGGGCGAACCTTGTGCCCATTGCTGTTCCTTTGACTTGGAGATATATATTTTCATTGAAAAGAAAATAATTATTGTGGAGTATAAAGTTTATGCATTCAAGTAGAAATTGGTTTTGATCTGAATTTAAAAGGGGATCTTTATCAAGGTAATGTTTTATTGCTCTTAATCCTTTTTGATGGTCTATATTTGTGTATAGCGAATTGACATCGCAAGTGACTAATAGATAGTTATCTTTCCAAGACAAATTTTTTTAAAATATTAAGTAATTGAGTTGAATCTTTAAGATAGGATGGTAGGGATATAACATAATTTTGTAAAAAGAAATCTACATATTGAGAAAGGTTGGATGTGAGTGATCCTATACCTGATATGATGGGGCGGCCTGGGGGTCTGGTGAGGTGTTTATGGATTTTAGGTAAAATGTAGAATGTTGGAGTGATGGGATTTTTTATATTTAAGAATTCATATTCATATTTTGTTAATAGTCCAGTATTAAATGCTTTATCTAATAATTGTTCTAATTTGATTGCCTGATTTTTAATGGGATTATTTTTAAGTTTTTTGTAAGTGGTTTCGTCATGGAGGAGTCTATTTGATTCTTCAGTGTAGAAGGCGGTGTCCATAAGGACAATACCTCTGCCTTTATCTGCTGGTTTGATTGTAATATTTTTGTTATTTTTTAGTTCTTTGATTATGTTAAGTTCTTTCTGACTCATGTTCCAATTCAGAAATTTATTTTGGTCAAAGTTTTCTAAGTCTTTTTTCAACATTTCTTCGAATAGTTTAATGTGTTCACTCTTTTCATGAGTGGGGTAGAAAGTGGAAGGGGCTTTTAGATCAGTATGTTTGTAAATAGCTTCTTTTTCTTTCAAAATTTTATTTTCTAAAGGATTTTTTATGTAATACCTTTTAAGTGTAAGTTTTCGGACAAATTGGTTAATGTTGATTAAGGTTTCAAACTTATTAAGTTTGCAGGATGGGGCAAAAGATAGGCCTTTATTTAAAATGTTCTTTTGTGTGTCATTTAGGGGGTATTTACTAAGGTTGAATATTCCTGAATGTTTTATTTCTGCCTTTTTGGTGTTTTGCCTGGATTTTCTTCTGCCCCTCCTGCCTCTAGTCCTCTTTTGCTTCTTAAAGTTCTTTGTGGTAGTGTATGAAAATTTGTGTTTTTTGAGGTTCCTTCCCCCAAAGGGGACTTTCCTAAAAAAACTTGTTGATGTGTTTGATTTGGAATAGGTGAAAAAGGTTCTAGATTAGTTTCTAGTGGTTGGAATCTATTTTTAACAGGTACTCTCCAATCTTGATTTATATTGGAATAGTTTCTATTATGATAATTATAATCATTGGGTTGTGATTTATGTGAGTAATGATTTTGTTGATGGTGGCTATGATAATTACTGTTTGTGTTATATTCTCTATTTCTAGAGTAGTGATTTCTAGAATTTGTTTCTCTAAAATTAGAATTTCTGAAATTGGGATTTCCAAAGTTAGCATTTCTAGAGTTATGGTTTCTCCAACTATAATTATGGTTATCTCTGTTACTGATATTTTCTCTGTCATTGTCATAGTTATTATGTGGATATTCTCTTGTGTCATCATAGTACCAGTTTTCTTGTTGGTGAAAGTTGTGTTTTGATGTACTATTGTCGTTTTGGTTTTCCCTAAATCTCATTGAGTTATATGTATTCTCTCTCTGTTCTTTGTGATTGGTATGGTAATAGTTTGGGCTTTGTCTATGATTGTCTGAATAGTTAGAATGCTGGTTTTGATTGAAATTTTCAGATTTTTTATAGAGGGTTTTTATAGGTTCATTATTGTGGTTGGAATAGTTATGGGTTTTTTTCTTTGTTTTTTTGGGGAAAATTTGTTTTTGAATGTCTATTTGTATAGTGATTGTTTTTACCAAAAATTTGTGATAAATCTCTTTTGCTAGTTGCAGTATCAATGTCTATATTTTCTATATTACAGTTAGTTTCTGTTTATATGGGGATATCTGTTTCTGGTTTATTGTCTGAATAGTTAGTTAAATCTCTTTGATATTTTGAAAGTTTGGTCTCTATGATATTATCTTTAAATTTGGAGATGTTACTAAAAATATCTTTTTGTAGATTTGAGAATTCAATGTTGTTCTCAAATGGTTTGAGATTATTTTTGTGTGAGTCGATTTCTGATTTAATTTCTTTAAGGAACAGATTCCTAGATTTTATAATAATTTTCATTAGTCCCATAGAGGCATTTTCAAGGGTTTCAAACCATTCGTTTGAGAGTTCTTCATTAAGTGTAAAGGTGCAGTTTTTCTTTAACCTTAGTCCTCTAGGGACCATATTGTTGTCAATATATTTTTGGGTATATTTAATTTCTATAGTATTTTTTAGTTCACTTCCAGTGTATCATTTTAAAGCTATCGGTCCCCAGATGACACAGTTCAAAAATCAGCATGATTTATGACTGGGGACCGAAGATACAGCCCATTGAAGTTATGGGGATAGGGTTGTCAAAAAAGCCTGGTTCCCAAAGGAGCTCCCCTCCGGTAATTCCCCCACCTCTTGTCCTCCCTAGGGGCTACTAATCCCCAAAAGAGCAGAGCTCTGGGGCACATGGTTGCTGGAGCAACCAGGGGTAAAGTTAGCGAGTGTCCTGCTGTTCTGTGGCCGACCGGGAGTTCCAGGAGCCCGGTCAGCTGTCCATTGTGAGGCGGATGAACCGGGAGTTCCAGGAGCCCGGCCAGCCTAGGAGGGTTTTCCTAGTCAAACATCAGCACTTTTCTTAACAAGTTTAGAAAACAAAACAAGCAAACAAAAGCTTCCAGAGATTGTGGTTGCTCTGAGGAAGCCAAAACCACTGAGTAACAGGGGTGAGGTTGTAGGGGGGTAGGGGTTTAACCCTTGCAGCCCGGAATCCATGACAACCCCTATTCCGCCGCTCCCCAACATCGTCACCACTATAATAAAGTTATTAACCCCTAAACCTCTGCCCTGCCCATCGCAAACACTATTTAAATATTATTAACCCCTAATCTGCCATCTGCCCACATAGCCCCCACTATACTAAAGTTATTAACCCCTATTCCGCCGCTCCCCGCCACTGCCGCCACTATAATAAACCTATTAACCCCTAAACCGCAAGCCCCCACAACAAAAAATACTAAATTAAACTATTAACCACTAAACTGAAAGCCCCCCACATCGCAATAAACTAATTTAAACTAGTAACCCATAAACCTAACGCCCCCTAACTTTATAATAAAATTACAATTTCCCTATCTCAAATTAAATTAAAACGTACCCGTCAAATTAAAAAAACTAAGTTTAAACTAACAATTAAACTAAAATTAAATGAACTACCAATTAAAGAAAACTAAAATACACATTAAAAACATTCTAACACTACTGTAAAAATTACAAACTATCTAATTACAAAAATTAAAAAATTCTAAATTACGAAAAATAAAAATAAAATGATCAAAAATATAAAAGAATTACACCTAATCTACCCTAGTCTACAATAAACTACCAATAGCCCTTAAAAGGGCCTTTTGTAGGGCATTCCCCTAAGTTAAAAAACTCTTTTACCTGTAAAAAAAATACAAAGACCACCCCCAATTGTAAAACCCACTGCTCAACCAACCCCCCAAAATAAAAAAAACATAACTCTAACAAAAACCTAAGCTACCCATTGGCCTGAAAAGGGCATTTGTATGGGCATTGCCCTTAAAAGGGAATTTAGCTCTTTTGCATTGCCCTGAAAAGGGCATTTAGCTCTTTTAAGAAAAGTACACACCCTAAACTAAAAAAAAAAAAAAAGTTTAAAAATCCTAACACTAACACCCGAAGATCCACTTACAGTTTCTGAAGTCCGGACATCCAGGTGGCAAGAAGTCTTCATCCATCCAGGCAGCATCTTCTATCTTCATCCAGACGGCATCTTCTATCTTCATCCAGACGGCATCTTCTATCTTCATTCAGACGGCATCTTCTATCTTCATCCAGATGGCATCTTCTATCTTCATCCCGGTGGGATTGTATTATTATTATTTATTTATAAAGCGCCAAAAGATTCCGCAGCGCTGTCCATGGGTAATAAAAATAAAAGAATAGTACAATATGAGACACCAGACAAGATTTAATAAACAAATACAGGGGAAATTGGGAGCCCTGTTCCTGTGGGAACTTACAACATCTTCTATCTTCATCCCAGCAGCATCTTCTGTCTTCATCCCGGCGACGTCTTCTATCTTCATCCCGGCAACGCAGAGCGATTTGAACAGTCAATAGGATTTCGGTAGCTCTCATCCTATTGACTGATTTGAATTTCCAAAATCAAATCAACCAATAGGAATACAAGGGACGCCATTTTGAAAAGGCTCCCTTGCACTGAAGATTCAGTATACAGCGGCGACCGTATGAAGAGGATGCTCTGCGCCGGATGTCTTCAGGATGGACCCGCTCCGCGCCGCCGGGATGAAGATAGAAGACATCGCCGGGATGAAGATAGAAGATGCCGCCTGGATGAAGATGGAGCTGCCTGGATGAAGATCCTTCAAGTGGGACTTCAGCAACTGTGAGTACCTAAAGAGGGGTTAGTGTTAGGTTTTTATAAGGTTTTTTGGGTGGGTTTTTATTTTAGATTAGGGTTTGGGCATTTCTTAAAAGAGCTAAATGCCCTTTTAAGGGCAAAAAAAAGAGCTAAATGCCCTTTTAAGGGCAAGAAAAAGAGCTAAATGCACTTTTAAGGGCAAGAAAAAGAGCTAAATGCCCTTTTAAGGGCAAGAAAAAGAGCTAAATGCACTTTTAAGGGCAAGAAAAAGAGCTAAATGCACTTTTAAGGGCAAGAAAAAGAGCTAAATGCCCTTTTAAGGGCAAGAAAAAGAGCTCAATGCCCTTTTAAGGGCAAGAAAAAGAGCTAAATGCACTTTTAAGGGCAAGAAAAAGAGCTAAATGTCCTTTTAAGGGCAAGAAAAAGAGCTAAATGCACTTTTAAGGGCAAGAAAAAGAGCTAAATGCCCTTTTAAGGGCAATGCCCATACAAATGCCTTTTTCAGGGCAATGGGTATCTTAGGTTTTTTAAAAATATTTTTTTTTATTTTGTGGGTTTGGGGGGTGTAATGTTAGTGGGTCTTTGTATTTTTGTTTTGAAAAAGAGCTGATTTCTTTAGGGCAATTTTAAGGGCTATTGGAAGTTTATTATAGATTAGGTTTTTTATTGTGGAGTGTTTTTTTTTAAAATTGGTATTAGAATAGGAATAATTGTTATTATTTTGGATAATTTGTTTGTTATTTTGTGTAATGTATTTTTGTCGTTTTAGGTGGGTTTTTATTTTTAGATTAGGGCTTGGGCATTTCATAAAAGAGCTGAATGCCCTTTTCAGGGTAATGAGTAGATTAGGTTTTACTTTATTTTTATTTTGTGTGTTTGGGGGGTGGGGTTTGTATACTGTTAGGGGGATTTGTATACTGTTAGGGGGGTTTGTATACTGTTAGGGGGTTTGTATACTGTTAGGGGGGGGGGGTTGTATACTGTTAGGGGGGTTTGTATACTGTTAGGGGGGTTTGTATACTGTTAGGGGTTTGTATTATGTTAGAGGGGGTTGTATACTGTTAGGGGGGTTTGTATACTGTTAGGGGTTTGTATACTGTTAGGGGGGTTTCTATACTGTTAGGGGGGTTTGTATACTGTTAGGGGGGTTTGTATACTGTTAGGGGTTTTTTATACTGTTAGGGGGGTTTGTATACTGTTAGGGGGTTTGTATACTGTTAGGGGGGGTTGTATACTGTTAGGGGGGGTTGTATACTGTTAGGGGGGTTTCTATACTGTTAGGGGGGTTTGTATACTGTTAGGGGGGTTTCTATACTGTTAGGGTTTTTATTTTTTCTTTTGTAGAAAAGGAGCTGATGGGGCCCATTTATCAAGCTCTGCATGGAGCTTGTGGGCCCGTGTTTCTGGCGACTTGGGGAGTCTTCAGACTCGCCAGAGACACAAGTTATGAAGCAGCGGTCTAAAGACCGCTGCTCCATAACCCTATCCGCCTGCTCTGATGAGGCGGGCAGTAATCACCGGAAATTAACCCGATTGAGTACGATTGGGTTGATTGACAGCTCCCTGCTAGCGGCCCATTGGCCGCGAGTCAGCAGGGGGCGGCGTTGCACCAGCAGCTCTTGTGAGCTGCTGGTGCGATGTTAAATGCGGAGAGCGTATTGCTCTCCGCATTCTGCGAGGTCTCTGTCGGATCAGGTCCGCAAGACCTTTAATAAATAGGCCCCAATATCTTTAGGGAAATATCCTACAAAAGTCCCTTTTAAGGGCCCTTGGTAGTTTATTATAGATTAGGGTTTTTTATTTTGGGGTGAGTTTTTATTTTTTTAATGGATACTGTATTAGAATAGGAATAATTTTTATTGTTTTGGTTAATTTTATTAGTTATTTTTTGTAATGGTATTTTTTTTTGTTGTTGTAATTTTTGTGTTTTTATTTTTTGTAATGTTAGGTTTTATTTCACAAGTAAGTTTGTATTTATTTTAACTAGGTGGTTAGTAAATAGTTAATAACTATTTACTAACTAGTCTACCTCGTTAAAATAAATACAAACTGGGGGGGCGGGGCCAAGTGAGGCCATGATAGGACGCATATTCTAGAGCTCCTTAAAGCGTCCATATAATTTAATTTTTATTTGTGACTCTAAAATATTTACAACTATAAAAACCACATTGCTATATCCACGAGAAACTGCGGGTCATATTGATATACAGATCATGAGAGAGATACCGCAGAATATACCACTCGAGACTGCTGCGGCCTACAACGGAGTCTGACTACGGAGCTTTGGGAGCCTTTCCCCTCTAGCCACCGCTAGACATCAAAGTAATTTATTTCATTGACACACAAATTGCTGTCCTGTTAATTATCCTCTGAGCAAAGGTTGACTTTGTCAGACTTCTATGTGCTGACCATGCTTACCTCAGATGGATTGGTAACGCATATGTGCCGAGCGCTGGATGAGCACCACCAGGAGCTGACCTCGCTATTCCGCAAGACTTTTGCTGCTCTGTTACTACACTTGCACGGGTCGGCTCCTGAGACCGGCTTGGTGAATGGAGTGGAGCAAGATCGGGATAGCCGTCCTACAGTTCACATTTCCACGGACTGCATGAGTGTTGCAGCCTCCATAAGCAGGCCCTCTGAAGCTGCCAGTAAAGTGACAGGCACGGACTACAAGACTCAGACGCACAACGGCTTACCACTAGGCTCTATGGGGCATAGTGACCACAAGACTTGCACAAAGCAAAAGTCATCACATCTAGGCGCACTCCCACAGCCTGATCCCATGCCTAATACCGTAGCGACAATTCACACATACAGATCTGCCACTACCCTCCCTGAGGACTCTGCAGCTGAAAAATTTGAATGGCCCCGATCCTTTTCTCTACATCGCAGAGCATACTCACCACATTCCTGGGACTCCGGGGGCAGATTGTGTTGTCCTGCAGTCCCGTTTGTGTTACTGATCAGCCTGGAGTGCTTGTGGGGAGTACAATTGGAACACCCGCTGACTGGTAACTGTGCCGGAGACCTCAGAAATCGGGTGCTTTCTACAAGGTAGTAGCTAACGCATTGGGCAGCAGACTTTTCGCTACTTAAAAGTTCTTACCAAACCGCTTAACCCTTCATCAGTATATATAAACTGGACAATATTGAAATCCTGACTTAACCCTTCAACGAGATTTTTTTTTTTTTTTTTTAACTACCATGTCTCTCCAACTTAAGGTTCAAGGTCTTCCCATGGTGCTCTTTTAGGTTCTTAATATTCCATGGCTGTAGTGATAGCTAGCCAGTCATAATAGAGTTGTACATGTTTTATTCTCAGTTCTTTGTATGTGTTGATGTGATTAACTACATTAATTGCTAGTGAATTTGAAATGTTTAACCTATTATTCCTATGTTTCATTATACCTCACTATGTGGTCAGTATGATCACGGTATCACTTCAGCTTTAAGCCCATACAAGGACATATCTGGGAAACATCTATATCTGAAACTACTTGGAACTCCTTTTGACTCCATTCTACTTTAAAGTTTACCTACTAGCTTTAATCTTGCAGTGTAACATGCGAGCTATCCTCAAATGTTTTAGCTGAACCCTCTGAAGTAATGTGTTATAGGTATGGAGGTTAACTAAGACTTAAGATATGTACATAGCACTTAACCATACCCCAATTGCGTGTATATATATATATATATATATATACATAGTTAATAATATTGCTATATGTGTCATTAAACGCCTCATAATTTAATCTTGTAACCTCATAGCAACATAACTGACTGGATCACTTCTTTTAAGAACTTGGGGCTGACTATAATTGCTGAACCTATTAGTTCTCTATTGATCATAAACAGCATTGCTGGACTTTTAGTCAAACAGCAGACCTAACTCCAACAAACAGTTTTTGCATAGACGTCATCCATTGGGACTCACACTGATTGAGAGAGGCTTATATAGACAAACCTAAAATTATCTAAGATTGTAATATTACTCTACATACTTCCATTACGTGTACACTTTTCATCTCCAGGTTCTTATGGTTATTATATTCTGGTTGCAATCTTATATTTTGTCTTCTATCTTTGCTGTCTGCGGCTGAGACGGCATTTTATAATTATACTATATTAAGCAACCTTAATTTATTTAAATCATAGCAGACTGGTCTTTATGTAGTGCTTTAGAGATGTCTTAAACATTGGCCTTATTTTAGTAATCAAAGTGAACGGATAGTAATGGCCTGGGATGTTTCCATTTTGGAGCTATGGTGTTCACAATACACATCAATACATACCTGAGGTGGGGTGTTTGTGTGGCCATTTCTGCCCCTGGTGCAGCTCACTAGCAGCAGAATGTGATGTTGCCGCCTTTACGATTGAACTGGGTAGCATAGTACTATAGCATATGTGAACAGATACTCCAGTAAAGTCAGGGATAACCTGCTAAACGATAACTATCTTCTCCTCTGGATATAGTGTCTCACGGAATAAGCTATTATGTTATGGAATTTACATGATCGTCCCAATGTGTTACTGTACATTTGTTTGCATCGTACCAGTTATTTGTAAACAATCCTCGTCTTATGTGCGCTTAGCCTAACATTTGCATACGAGCGACTCTTGTCTTATATCTTTACTTATTTTTAGTGAGTATTCTTTAGATCACGGTATAGGGCTGTTATGTTTGGTACGTGAGGAAAAGAACTAAAACACATCTTAAGTCTCCCCCCTTTGTTTGCAACACTGACAGCAGATTTTTTTTCTTTTTTGCTCTTCATACGCATACTTTAAAGGCCCAAAAGCATTTAATTGTCTAGCTTCTTAATTGCCCCCCTCCCTCCTTTCCCCTCTCCTACATCCCATTTCGAGCGGCTCTTGCCTGCTGAATGTCCCTTCCCCAAAAATATTAAAAGCTCACCTCGTCTTGCTCCCCTTCTTTTAGAATAGATCATTTCAGAAACATCTCTATAGTAATGAGGAGGCCATCTCTCTCTGACACATAAAACTGAGGTTCCATTAAACTCTACACAAAATGTTTATGTACAAATTGATATTTACTATTTTAGACCAACATCCCTATTCATTGGCTCCACATCGTATCTTATAGATAGGTAGGTTAATAAATTGGACTATATACTGCATAGACGGACCTTCTGAACTTGTCTAGAGCTCTGTAGATTTCATGTCTAGAGTTTTTGCCGCTCTATATTTGTACTTTGTTTCCTTTTCCTACTAAGAGTGTACTTATTAACACACTGTTATCTTTATTCATGTGTAAATACCTCTTGTAACATTTGCTCACAACCTCAATAAAAATATATATATAAAAAAATACAAACTTACCTGTGAAATAAAAATAAAACCTAAGCTAGCTACTATATAACTATTAGTTATATTGTAGCTAGCTTAGGTTTTATTTCACAGGTAAGTTTGTATTTAGATTTAAATAGGAATTATTTAGTTAATAATTGTAACTTTAATTCAGCTCTATTTTAATTATGTTAAAGTTAGGGGCTATTAGGGTTATGGTTAGGGTTACGGTTAGTTTTAGGGGTTAATATAGTTTAATTTAGGTTATTGCAATGTGGGGGGCTGGCGGTTTAGGGGTTAATAGGTTTATTTAGTGGTAGTGATGTAGGAGGCCAGAGATTTAGGGGTTAATAACTTTATTTAGTGGCAGCGATGTCAGGGAGCGGCAGAATTGGGGTTAATAGCTTTATGTCATGGTATATGTGAGGTTAATAAATATATATATTTTAATCATATATCTCCAGATTAATAAATCTGTATTTTTGATCAGACATTTCACTGATCAGAAAAAGAAAAAATGATTCATTCCTCTCAGACAAACTGACTTCAATCATGTTCAGCTCTTCCCCCATTTAGTATGCAGACAGGATGTCTCCAAAGGCTTGAGCATAACCTTTGAAGCCCCCTCCTGCTGTGTAAAAGGCAGCACTTTGATACATAGAACAGGACACAGGCCCATATATATGGATTTCCTCCAAGAGAAATGCCGATCCGTCTGAAGAAATGTGAGAACTGCAAACATTTTTCAAGGGGAACTGATAATTAGCACAAATTTGTTTTGAGTGACTCAGGCTATGTGGCTGATAACACCAGAATACACAGAGAAAACACAGACAAATGCTAAGGTGTTACTCTGAACATACAGCACACAGTAAAGACACATGGCTTACATTATGATTTGAAAACAACTGTAGTTACATTTCAGCATTATAAGAAAATATATATATTTTTAATGGATATGTGACAGTCTTTTATATGATAATAAATATAAACACATTGTATTAAATAGATAATTGCTGCAGGGGATATTTATATAGGAAATAAATTCAGATATACATAGAAATTATATATATGTTTTGAAAACATAAAAGATCTTACTTAGCCTCTGTGTTTTTAAGAATATAAATAAATGGATCATCTCTAATAATTATTTCTATTTTTATTGCAGACAACCATTGATCATGAGCATCAATCTATGCACTTAGAAAGAGATGGAATGCCTGAATGAAATGAAATGTCATATCATATAAATGTGAAACAAATGTTTATAAAGTTTTAAATACATCTTTTAAAATATAGTGAGATGAAGATATGGAAGTTACTTTGATGTGATATGACTATGAGATATAAATTTTCTGTTAGGCTAAATGAAATATAAATTATTTTAATATAATGCTAGATGTATTTGATGTTTCATATCAAAACGATCAGGAAATTAATCAGACACTGCTCCATCTATGATTGATGCTGAGAAAGGTTAATACAAGAAATTATGGCAGCTATTACATAGATTAAAGAAATATTTCACTGTCTAAAAATGTTTTAGAAATGTTAAGGATGAATTTGTTTTATGCTATCTGCTACCACCGAAGGGCCGATACCGGTATAGCAGTTGAGATTTAACTGCTTAAAGGATGCGTTTCCATGGTGACCAAGGGCCAATCCAAATAGACATCCCACCTAACCAATGGGATGGTCAGATCTCGTAGGGCCACTCCCATGGTTTCATCAATGAATGAAAAAGTTATTTAAGTGAATGCATGAAGAAGAAATTACAGATTTTGCTGACTTGAATGATACACTGCTGGGCGTCCAAATTACATTCATTCTAAACAAGCTGATCTACCTTTTTCTCAGTGATTGCAAAAATTTACTTAAATATTTTCTGAGATGAAACAAGGAATCCTTGGTAACTGAACTATCTATTTTGGTAACGTATATATATATATATATATATATATATATATATATATATATATATATATATATATATATATATATATATATATATATATATATATATATATATAAAGAAAGAGGGTTGCAATTAATATTTTAACACAGATATATGCATAATAGCTGTAGTTTATATTCAGTCTGTATATTGTTAAATACATATCCTTGATGCTAAATTGTTTTATCTATACAACTGTAGAGTTATAACTCAGAATTGGGTCTTTACATAAATAATACATACAATTTCTGATGTTTTTAATAGAAGTGTATATTGTACTATTGCTTAAATTAGCACTGTAAATCATATTGCTGAATGTTTGTAACTGCTATTTTAGGTCTCATTGTAATATTTTAAATGCAGCTCTGAATGAAAGATTGGTTTTAAAGTAAATTTGCATGAGCTTTGCATAGCATATTTTAAATAGTTTTGTTTTAACGCATATAATATTGACTCATATTCTAATCATTACAAATATTTACGTATCAACATGTTCATAGTTATTTACTAATAATAAAGAATTCAGATATTTAGATTAATTTTATTGTCTTAGCAAATGTATGTTTGATTGCAGGTGTCATATTCTATGTCCCTTTAAGACATATCCTATTGTTATAACCTGCCCCTTTAAGACTACCTCTGCTGAAAACCGGAACATCTATTTAAGGAGGGACTCAAGCAATATACAATTGCTTGATTATTGCAAGTGTGTGGTATCCACGTCTCACTGAAACTTTCAGATACCATACTCCTAAGTCCTGGATAAAACCTATAATTACTAAAATAATATTTGTTCAAATCTAACTCTGAGTCAACACCTACCTCTTTACAATCCTTTTACAGCTTTTAACATAAGCTTAATCAGACCGCTTGTGTGCAAAGGTATAAGCAAGAAGTTTCTCTCTATCAAACCGGAGATCTCGGCTTTCACTGACGTCATCACTTACAGCGTGTGCAGACGGAACACCCGACAAGCTGCCTGACCAAACACAGCTCACAGCAGGGATACTAAGCATACACCGGAGACGTTTAGCGCTACAACGCTACCGGTTCAATACAAGAAAACCGCAAGTATCATTTACTCTTTATATTGTCACTAACTAAGGAACAATTGTTGCATTCTCAAAAACTGACTTTATTAACACCGGAACTAACGAAGGACTGATAACCTCATTTGTTTATAAACAGTGTCAACCAGACTGTATCTCTTTTTGTAACAACGGTCTCCATACAAAACTTACACCTGAACAGTACTATTACTCATAAAGATTCATATATTCTCAGAGATATATTACATACTGAATTTAAGTTCAATCATATTTGCTTCATCACTTTACCCAAAACAGATTCTAACAAAGACTCAAAACTAATTACTAATATCTGTGAGAGGAAGGATAATTCCTATGTTAGAAATAACTCTGAGACAATAGTATCCATTTCACCATTTTGTGAGTACAATCTGTCCAAGTACATATCACCTTATTACTTGTGACTCCAATCTCACACCAGCTTTTATTATTTACAATTGATATTCCTAAGAGGCATCAATTCTCATTGCTCATTGAGAATTGTATAACTAGCAATACCTACACTCATACAATTTTCCTAAAGAAGGGAATTAGGGTTATTGCAGAATAATCAAGCCATTGTATAATTATTATGGATCCTGCACAAATGTCCAATGAAATTGGCACCCTTAACCAAAAGGTTGAATTACTTGCACAAGGTCTAACTGAACTACAAACCGAGAATAACACTCTCAAACGTTTGATGAATGATTACTTTACACAGAAATCTACTGATCATCCTGAACCCCAAATTAACCCACCTCATCCATTTTCAGGGGTTCGTTCTAAATACCGAGAATTTAAGAATTCATGTATGTTATTATTTAACATGAAACCTAAAACATAGAGTACTGAGAGAATCAAGGTCTGTACTACTATTTCGTATTTAAGTGGGAAACCCAGAGCATGGGCAGATCGTTTCTTCGAGTCTGGGGATCCTATATTAGATTCATTAGACAATTTTTTCACAGCTATGTCTACCCTATATGAGGATACCAACAAACAAAGCACCGCTGAACAAGCCCTGAGATCCTTAAAACAGGGTAAAAGAGCGGTAGAAGACTACATGGGCTACCGACTCCGAATGGAATGTAATTAGCTTGAAGAATCAATTCAGGCTGGGGCTATCGGAACACCTCAAAGATGAACTCTCCAGGATAGAGTTACCCGAAACCTTAGATGCTTTAATAAAAGTTTGTATCTCAATGGACCGCCGCTACAGGGAAAGGAAGTTGGAAAGACAACACCCTGAAGCATATGGAAGAAAACATTATGTTACACATTATGAAAAACCCAGCACTCCATCAGTCGCAATGGAAGTAGGTGCTATAAAAGGTCCTCTATCCCAAGACGAAAAGACAAGACGTCAATTATCTAACCTGTGCATGTACTGTGCAAACAAGGATCATGGTGTGTCTACATGTCCTCTTCTCCGTCAGAAGAAGGGTAAGATTTTTGAATGTATTACCACTATCTCAACAAATAAAAATACCAATTTGACCATATCTATGTCTTTACAGTGGGACCAACACCTCTACCAGAGCGAGGCTATGATTGACTCTGGAGCCTTCGGAATGTTCATAGACCAAAAAGTTGTCACTGTAAATAAAATCCCTTGTGTGTTGAAAGATATACCTGTCTTTGTCAAAGTTATTGATGTTTCTAATTATTTAAAAGGTCCTATCACACATCACACCATTCCGCTTCTCACCACAACTAAAACTGGCCACAAAGAATATATAACTTATGACATTATTCCAGGTTCCATACATCCCATCATCTTGGGATACCCTTGGTTAAAAAAAACATAACCCCTCAATTGATTGGTCTAATAATAAAATTAAATTTGAATCTCCCTACTGTTCACTAACCTGTTATCCATATATACAGATCCACCATGCTGAAAATGCCTTACCATCAGAATATTCAGAATTCTCTGACGTGTTCGATTTAAAAGAGGCAGAGAATTTACCCCCTCACCGACCATATGACTGCCCAATAGACACGAAACCTGGTGCAGTCATCCCATTTGGTAGGATATTCCCCCTATCACAAAAAGAGTTACAGTTCTTGAGAGAATACCTAGATGACAACCTGCAAAAGGGTTTTATTTCACCCAGTACCTCGTCAGCAGCAGCTGGCATCTATTTTGTTACAAACAAAGATGGCACCAGACGTCCTATTATTGACTACAGAGCTCTCAATTCTATAACCATTAAGAATAGATATCCCCTTCCTCTCATCCCAGAACTTCTAGAAAGGTTAAGTGAAGCTAAAATATTCACCAAATTAGACCTAAAAGGTGCATATAACCTTATCAGGATGAAGAGCGGGGATGAATGGAAAACGGCCTTTAGGACCCGTTATGGGTTATTCCAATATAATGTCATGCCCTTCGGCCTCACAAATGCTCCAGCCACATTCCAATATTTTATAAATGATATTTTTAAAGATCTCTTGGATGTGTGCGTAGTCATATACTTGGACGACATTTTAATTTACTCTCGTAACCTAACCGAACACGTAAAACACGTTAGGTGGGTCTTAGCTAGATTGAGGGAACACCAACTATACACTAAGATGGAGAAGTGTTGCTTCCATGTAAAGACTATAAAATTTCTAGGTTATATAATCTCACCTACTGGTATAACTATGGACCCAGAGAAGGTATCTGCCATAATCAACTGGACAATACCCACTTCTGTAAAGTCTTTACAACGATTTTTGGGGTTTGCAAACTTTTACAGACGATTTATAAAAAACTTCTCAACAGTTGTCAAACCATTAACAAGACTAACAGGTAACCAAAGATTTTCATGGAACAAAGAAGCTCAAAATGCTTTTCAACTTTTAAAAAGGAAGTTCTCAACAGCTCCAATATTACAGCTTCCACATCCAGACTACCAGTACACAGTAGAGGTTGATGCATCCAATACTGGAATTGGAGCTGTTCTCTCCCAACAAAGCTTGACTAATCCAAACCTACATCCTGTCGCCTATTATTCAAGAACACTCACAAATGCTGAACAAAACTATTCTGTGGGAGACAAAGAACTGTTAGCAATAAAATGTGCTCTGGAACATTGGAGGCATTTACTTGAGGGCACTTCTAAACCATTCTACATCTTCACCGACCATAAAAACCTTCAATATCTTAGGAATAATAAAACACTTTCATCAAGACAGGTCAGATGGGCGCTATTCCTTGACCGATTCGATTTTCTTATTACGTATCGACCCGGATCAAAGAATGTAAAGGCCGATGCTCTCTCCAGATCACTTGTACCAATCACTGAAGATTCTGAGAAAAAATATCTCATTCCTCCCCACAAAATTGTAGCTTCTGCAACTACTCTACTCACAGATATATTATCAGCTTTAAACGCAGACACAGAAATTCCTTCATATTGTGAACAAGACAAAAAATCTGGATTATACTTATATAAAGGTAAAACCTACATCCCAGCATCACTACGCCAGGAACTCCTACAACATTACCATGACTCACCCCTCTCCGGACATCCTGGCATTACAAAAACTGTGGAACTCCTTCAAAGAACTTTCTGGTGGCCACATCTAAAACAAGATGTAGCGGAATTTGTGACGAAATGTAACACTTGCGCAAGAAACAAAAAAGACCATCATAAACCATTTGGGCTTATGTGTCCATTACCAATCCCTGAGATTCCATGGAGTATGATAGCCATGGACTTCATCGTTGACTTACCACCCTCTAACCAGTTTACAACCATTCTAGTGGTGGTAGATCATCTCTCCAAATTAGCTCATTTTGTACCATTAAAATCTCTACCTACTGCCATCACCACCGCTAAGATATTCATTTCACAAATCGTGAAACTTCATGGATTACCCACTTCCATTGTGTCAGATCGAGGCACCCAATTCACCTCCAGATTCTGGAAAGAATTGTGTCGAATTCTTCAAATTTCATCAAGATTTACTACTGCATTCCACCCTCAATCCAATGGGTTGACTGAACGTACCAACCAAACCCTGGAACAATATCTTCGATGTTATATCTCCCATCTCCAAGAAGATTGGGTGGATTGGTTACCACTTGCGGAATTCGCATATAATAACTCTATGAATTCCTCCACACGAACCTCACCTTTCTATGCCACCTACGGATACCATCCAAAGTCTCTTCCAGGTAGAGACCTTGTATCCATCAACCCCACTGTATCGGATTACACCCAAAACATTAAGTCCTCACTTACTCTTCTAAGAAGTCATCTAGAAGAAGCCAAAGCCACACAAAAGAAATACTACGATACCAAAAGGTGTACTCCTCCTACATTCAAGGTAGGAGATCGTGTTCTACTCTCCACAAAAAACCTTAAACTCACAGTACCTTGTAAAAAACTAGCAAATAAATTCATTGGTCCCTATACAATCATAAAGGTCATTAATCCTAATGCTGTTACACTGAAACTTCCTAATGCAATGAGGATACATCCGTCCTTCCATGTGTCTCTATTGAAACCCTATCTTGGAAGAGACAATGGACAAGTCAGCAATGCAAATCTCCCTGATATAACCGAACCAGATCAATCGGATTACGAAATAGAAGAAATCCTTGACTCCCGTGTACGGTGGAGAAGAGTTGAATATTTGGTACACTGGAAAGGCTATGGTCCGGAGGAAGATTCCTGGGTTCCTTACTCTGATGTTCACGCTCCACGTCTTCTTTCTGATTTTCATGCCAAATACCCGAATAAACCTGGGATTGCGGAACGGTGAAGGGCATCCTGAGTGGGGGGATCTCTCATATTCTATGTCCCTTTAAGACATATCCTATTGTTATAACCTTCCCCTTTAAGACTACCTCTGCTGAAAACCGGAACACCTATTTAAGGAGGGACTCAAGCAATATACAACGCTACCAGTTCAATACAAGGAAACCGCAAGTATCATTTACTCTTTATATTGTCACTAACTAAGGAACAATTGTTGCATTCTCAAAAACTGACTTTATTAACACCGGAACTAACGAAGGACTGATAACCTCATTTGTTTATAAACAGTGTCAACCAGACTGTATCTCTTTTTGTAACAACGGTCTCCATACAAAACTTACACCTGAACAGTACTATTACTCATAAAGATTCATATATTCTCAGAGATATATTACATACTGAATTTAAGTTCAATCATATTTGCTTCATCACTTTACCCAAAACAGATTCTAACAAAGACTCAAAACTAATTACTAATATCTGTGAGAGGAAGGATAATTCCTATGTTAGAAATAACTCTGAGACAATAGTATCCATTTCACCATTTTGTGAGTACAATCTGTCCAAGTACATATCACCTTATTACTTGTGACTCCAATCTCACACCAGCTTTTATTATTTACAATTGATATTCCTAAGAGGCATCAATTCTCATTGCTCATTGAGAATTGTATAACTAGCAATACCTACACTCATACAATTTTCCTAAAGAAGGGAATTAGGGTTATTGCAGCAGGTTTAGTTTAAAGGAAGATTGTTAAATATATTCCCTGCCATATACTTACACATTGCTTAGAGAATACTGCTAATATTTTCATAAATATACTGACATATATTATAGTGTGGACGATGTTGGGGTGCAGGGGAATAGGGGTTAATAACTTTAGTATAGTGGTGGCGATAAAGGGAGAGCGGCAGATTAGGGGTTAATAGATTTATTTCAGTGGTGGCGATATCGGGAGCAGCAGATTAGGGGTTAATAACTTTATATAGGTGTCGGTGATGTCAGGGGCAGCAGATTAGGGGTGTTGAGACGTGGGATTTATGTTAGGGTCTTAGATTTAAACGTAACTATTTTTTCCTATAGACATCAATGGGGCTGCGTTACGAAGCTTTTCATTCCGCGATCGCAAATGTTAGATCTTTTTCTAACCCGCTCTCCCCTTTGATGTCTATGGGGAAAGCGTGCACGAGCACATCAAATCAGTGAGTTGTTTTGTGCGGTATAGAGCTCAACGTAACCATATCGCCCGCACAAGCCGGCTGTTTCAAAACTTGTAATGGCTGCACAATGAAGAGTGAAATAATGCGGTTTTGTAACATAACTTGTAAGCTACCTGTAAGATAGATATTGTAATGTTGCAGTTGCATACAGGGTCCAACACACAAAATCATATGTACTGCTTCAGTGAACCTCGTCCCCATAAAAAAACTAATTAGACCTCTCTTGGGTCTTTAAACAATGTCTTAAGTGAACAGTGTTGAGGTTAGATATAAGTGGAATTTAATGAAAGAAACATAAGGAAAGCAAGGAATTATGTTCTCTGAATAATATAAGTCGTATGAGTTTATAGCCATTTAACCTATTAACTTGTCAGTAACACAATCTGGTTAAATGAGTCTTTGGGAGATAAACAAAAGTACGAACAAATGAACATACAATTGGGGTGCTGTGTTCATAGTTATAAAATTATACCTTCAGCTGTTTCTCAATAATCAGAGCTCTATAATGAGGTGTTGTCGCCATCTAGTGGGTGTGGGAGAGACTGCGCATCAGTAAACAGTGATTTATGTGCAACGGTTTGGGAATTACAGATGAGCAGGCAGATTCTTTACATTTATGGCAAGAGATGTCGCTTTGTATATTTGCAAGATCCTTTCTACCCCTCTGGGGCCCCGGCCGTAGGCCACAAGAAAGGGATCAAGTACAAGTTAGACAGCTAAGCCTTATGGGTCTACTGAGGGAACTGCTAATAACATAGGTAAAGGAATAGCTGTTCTCTAGATATAATATCAGTGCTGAAGCTTTAAACAGCAATAGCTTAACATAATACAGACTGTTAACTAAATGTAATGGCTCTTTCCTCAATATTATCCCCAGATACAAAGGAGTAAGAGACTGCAAACACCTTTCCCTTGCGCACATTCAGTACTAAATGCAGGGGAAGGAGTCCGGAATAAAAAGGAAGAAACTTGCGCAAGTTTAGAAATATCGAAGGAAGGATATCTAACCGTCTGGTTGTCAGAGCGGTATAACAAGCACAAGTCCTTGGGAGGACACTGCCTAATAGAAGGGTAAGACTCCCTGCATAGCAGGACTACCAAAAAGTCTACCAAGGCACGGCGCTTTCCATTTAACACTGTAATTATCTTGTAACATTATTATCACTCACATTTCTCTCTATAGCGACTTTGGAGAGGCAAAAAAGTTAATAAGTAGTTGGCCACTGCTATTCTCTATTGTTTCATCAGAACGCATTAGGAGAGACTTTGTAACCAAATATATTGACATCCATCCGTCAAACAGAGGGGACAACGTTATATTGTCACTAACATAATATAGCAGGAGAGACTTTGTAACCAAATATATTGACATCCATCCGTCAAACAGAGGGGGCAACGTTATATTGTCACTAACATAATATAGTAGGAGAGACTTTGTAACCAAATATATTGACATCCATCCGTCAAACAGAGGGGACAACGTTATATTGTCACTAACATAATATAGTAGGAGAGACTTTGTAACCAAATATATTGACATCCATCCGTCAAACAGAGGGGACAACGTTATATTGTCACTAACATAATATAGCAGGAGAGACTTTGTAACCAAATATATTGACATCCATCCGTCAAACAGAGGGGACAACGTTATATTGTCACTAACATAATATAGTAGGAGAGACTTTGTAACCAAATATATTGACATCCATCCGTCAAACAGAGGGGCAACGTTATATTGTCACTAACATAATATAGTAGGAGAGACTTCTTTAATTCATCTAAATTTCATCTGAAAAAGGCGATATCGCAATACTGCTATATATATTTCGCTCACAAAAGGAGCTCCTGAAGTTTATATAAGCATAATGTTTTAAAACAGGAGAACGTTTAAATGTAAACCATGGTTTTAGCTATTGTTCGTATATATCGTATTAAATTGTACTTTTTCCTACACTTACGGATAGAGTTTTCTGTTGTTAACAAATACTGACAGGAAATATGGATCCTTAAAACACTGAAATATTCATTGTTTTTTCTAAGCCAGAATAAGAAGTTTAGGATTAGTTTGACAATAGACATAAATTATAACATTGTAAATCAGCTGTAAAGCTATACATGTCACGTGCGCACTATACACAAATGTATCAGCTGTAAAGCTATACATATCACATGCACACTATACACAAATGTATCAGCTGTAAAGCTATACATATCACGTGCGCACTATACACAAATGTATCAGTTGTAAAGCTATACATATCACATGCACACTATACACAAATGTATCAGTTGTAAAGCTATACATATCACGTGCACACTATACACAAATGTATCAGCTGTAAAGCTATATATATCACGTGCACACTATACACAAATGTATCAGTTGTAAAGCTATACATATCACATGCACACTATACACAAATGTATCAGCTGTAAAGCTATACATATCACGTGCACACTATACACAAGTGTATCAGTTGTAAAGCTATACATATCACATGCACACTATACACAAATGTATCAGTTGTAAAGCTATACATATCACATGCACACTATACACAAATGTATCAGTTGTAGAGCTATACATATCACATGCACACTATACACAAATGTATCAGTTGTAAAGCTATACATATCACGTGCGCACTATACACAAATGTATCAGTTGTAAAGCTATACATATCACATGCACACTATACACAAGTGTATCAGCTGTAAAGCTATAGATATCACGTGCACACTATACACAAATGTATCAGTTGTAAAGCTATACATATCACGTGCACACTATACACAAATGTATCAGCTGTAAAGCTATATATATCATGTGCACACTATACACAAATGTATCAGTTGTAAAGCTATACATATCACATGCACACTATACACAAATGTATTAGTTGTAAAGCTATACATATCACGTGCACACTATACACAAATGTATCAGCTGTAAAGCTATACATATCACGTGCGCACTATACACAAATGTATCAGTTGTAAAGCTATATATATCACGTGCACACTATACACAAATGTATCAGTTGTAAAGCTATATATATCACGTGCGCACTATACACAAATGTATCAGTTGTAAAGCTATACATATCACATGCACACTATACACAAATGTATCAGTTGTAGAGCTATACATATCACGTGCACACTATACACAAATGTATCAGTTGTACAGCTATACATATCACATGCACACTATACACAAATGTATCAGTTGTAAAGCTATACATATCACATGCACACTATACACAAATGTATCAGTTGTAAAGCTATACATATCACATGCACACTATACACAAATGTATCAGTTGTACAGCTATACATATCACATGCACACTATACACAAATGTATCAGTTGTAAAGCTATACATATCACATGCACACTATACACAAGTGTATCAGTTGTAAAGCTATACATATCACATGCACACTATACACAAGTGTATCAGTTGTAAAGCTATACATATCACGTGCACACTATACACAAATGTATCATCTGTACAGCTATACATATCACATGCACACTATACACAAATGTATCAGTTGTAAAGCTATACATATCACGTGCACACTATACACAAGTGTATCAGCTGTAAAGCTATACATATCACGTGCACACTATACACAAATGTATCAGTTGTAAAGCTATACATATCACATGCACACTATACACAAATGTATCAGTTGTAAAGCTATACATATCACGTACGCACTATACACAAATGTATCAGTTGTAAAGCTATACATATCACATGCACACTATACACAAATGTATCATCTGTACAGCTATACATATCACGTGCACACTATACACAAATGTATCATCTGTACAGCTATACATATCACATGCGCACTGTACACAAATGTATCAGTTGTAAAGCTATACATATCACATGCACACTATACACAAATGTATCAGTTGTAAAGCTATACATATCACATGCGCACTGTACACAAATGTATCAGTTGTAAAGCTATACATATCACATGCACACTATACACAAATGTATCAGTTGTAAAGCTATACATATCACATGCACACTATACACAAATGTATCAGTTGTAAAGCTATACATATCACGTGCACACTATACACAAATGTATCAGTTGTAAAGCTATACATATCACGTGCACACTGTACACAAATGTATCAGTTGTAAAGCTATACATATCAAATGCACACTATACACAAATGTATCATCTGTAAAGCTATATATATCACATGCACACTATACACAAATGTATCAGTTGTAAAGCTATACATATCACGTGCTCACTATACACAAGTGTATCATCTGTAAAGCTATACATATCACATGCACACTATACACAAGTGTATCAGTTGTAAAGCTATACATATCACATGCACACTATACACAAGTGTATCAGCTGTAAAGCTATACATATCACGTGCGCACTATACACAAATGTATCAGTTGTAAAGCTATACATATCACATGCACACTATACACAAATGTATCAGTTGTAAAGCTATACATATCACGTGCACACTATACACAAATGTATCAGTTGTAAAGCTATACATATCACGTGCACACTATACACAAGTGTATCAGCTGTAAAGCTATACATATCACGTGCACACTATACACAAATGTATCAGTTGTAAAGCTATACATATCACATGCACACTATACACAAATGTATCATCTGTACAGCTATACATATCACGTGCACACTATACACAAATGTATCATCTGTACAGCTATACATATCACGTGCACACTATACACAAATGTATCATCTGTACAGCTATACATATCACATGCGCACTGTACACAAATGTATCAGTTGTAAAGCTATACATATCACATGCACACTATACACAAATGTATCAGTTGTAAAGCTATACATATCACATGCACACTATACACAAATGTATCAGTTGTAAAGCTATACATATCACATGCACACTATACACAAATGTATCAGTTGTAAAGCTATACATATCACGTGCACACTATACACAAATGTATCAGTTGTAAAGCTATACATATCACGTGCACACTGTACACAAATGTATCAGTTGTAAAGCTATACATATCAAATGCACACTATACACAAATGTATCATCTGTAAAGCTATATATATCACATGCACACTATACACAAATGTATCAGTTGTAAAGCTATACATATCACGTGCTCACTATACACAAGTGTATCATCTGTAAAGCTATACATATCACATGCACACTATACACAAGTGTATCAGCTTGTACAGCTATACATATCACGTGCGCACTATACACAAGTGTATCAGCTGTACAGCTATACATATCACGTGCGCACTATACACAAATGTATCAGTTGTAAAGCTATACATATCACATGCACACTATACACAAATGTATCAGTTGTAAAGCTATACATATCACAGTGCAACACTATACACAAATGTATCAGTTGTAAAGCTATACATATCACGTGCACACTATACACAAATGTATCAGCTGTAAAGCTATACATATCACGGTGCACACTATACACAAATGTATCAGTTGTAAAGCTATACATATCACATGCACACTATACACAAATGTATCATCTGTAAAGCTATACATATCACATGCACACTATACACAAATGTATCAGTTGTAAAGCTATACATATCACAGTGCACACTATACACAAATGTATCAGTTGTAAAGCTATACATATCACGTGCACACTTATACACAAATGTATCAGTTGTAAAGCTATACATATCACGTGCACACTATACACAAATGTATCAGTTGTAAAGCTATACATATCACGTGCGCACTATACACAAATGTATCAGTTGTAAAGCTATACATATCACGTGCACACTATACACAAATGTATCAGCTGTAAAGCTATACATATCACATGCACACTATACACAAATGTATCAGCTGTAAAGCTATACATATCACGTGCACACTATACACAAATGTATCAGTTGTAAAGCTATACATATCACGTGCACACTATACACAAATGTATCAGTTGTAAAGCTATACATATCACGTGCACACTATACACAAAAGTATCAGTTGTAAAAGCTATACATATCACAGTCGCACCACTATACACAAATGTATCATTGTAAAGCTATACATATCACGTGCACACTATACACAAATGTATCAGCTGTAAAGCTATACATATCACGTGCACACTATACACAAATGTATCATCTGTAAAGCTATACATATCACGTGCACACTATACACAAATGTATCAGTTGTAAAGCTATACATATCACGTGCACACTATACACAAATGTATCAGTTGTAAAGCTATACATATCACATGCACACTATACACAAATGTATCAGTTGTAAGCTATACATATCACGTGCACACTATACACAAATGTATCAGTTGTAAAGCTATACATATCACGTGCACACTATACACAAATGTATCAGTTGTAAAGCTATACATATCACATGCACACTATACACAAATGTATCAGCTGTAAAGCTATACATATCACGTGCACACTATACACAAATGTATCAGTTGTAAAGCTATACATATCACATGCACACTATACACAAATGTATCAGTGTAAAGCTATACATATCACGTGCACACTATACACAAATGTATCAGCTGTAAAGCTATACATATCACGTGGCACACTATACACAAATGTATCAGTCTGTAAAGCTATACATATCACGTGCACACTATACACAAATGTATCAGTCTGTAAAGCTATACATATCACGTGCACACTATACACAAATGTATCAGCTGTAAAGCTATACATATCACGTGCACACTATACACAAATGTATCAGTTGTAAAGCTATACATATCACTTGCACACTATACACAAATGTATCAGTTGTAAAGCTATACATATCACATGCACACTATACACAAATGTATCAGTTGTAAAGCTATACATATCACGTGCACACTATACACAAATGTATCAGTTGTAAAGCTATACATATCACCTGCACACTATACACAAATGTATCAGCTGTAAAGCTATACATATCACGTGCACACTATACACAAATGTATCAGTTGTAAAGCTATACATATCACGTGCACACTATACACAAATGTATCAGTTGTAAAGCTATACATATCACGTGCACACTATACACAAATGTATCAGCTGTAAAGCTATAGATATCACGTGCACACTATACACAAATGTATCAGTTGTAAAGCTATACATATCACGTGCACACTATACACAAATGTATCAGCTGTAAAGCTATACATATCACGTGCACACTATACACAAATGTATCAGTTGTAAAGCTATACATATCACATGCACACTATACACAAATGTATCAGCTTGTAAGCTATACATATCACGTGCACACTATACACAAATGTATCAGTTGTAAAGCTATACATATCACGTGCACACTATACACAAATGTATCAGTTGTAAAGCTATACATATCACATGCACACTATACACAAATGTATCAGTTGTAAAGCTATACATATCACGTGCACACTATACACAAATGTATCAGTTGTAAAGCTATACATATCACTTGCACACTATACACAAATGTATCATTTGTAAAGCTATACATATCACGTGCACACTATACACAAATGTATCAGTGTAAAGCTATACATATCACGTGCACACTATACACAAATGTATCATCTGTAAAGCTATACATATCACGTGCACACTATACACAAATGTATCAGCTGTAAAGCTATACATATCACGTGCACACTATACACAAATGTATCAGTTGTAAAAGCTATACATATCACGTGCACACTATACACAAATGTATCAGTTGTAAAGCTATACATATCACGTGCACACTATACACAAATGTATCAGTTGTAAAGCTATACATATCACGTGCACACTATACACAAATGTATCAGTTGTAAAGCTATACATATCACGTGCACACTATACACAAATGTATCAGTTGTAAAGCTATACATATCACATGCACACTATACACAAATGTATCAGTTGTAAAGCTATACATATCACGTGCACACTATACACAAATGTATCAGTTGTACAGCTATACATATCACGTGCACACTATACACAAATGTATCAGTCTGTAAAGCTATACATATCACGTGCACACTATACACAAATGTATCAGCTGTAAAGCTATACATATCACGTGCACACTATACACAAATGTATCAGTTGTAAAGCTATACATATCGAACAAGTGTAAGCTATACATATCACATGCACACTATACACAAATGTATCAGTTGTAAAGCTATACATATCACAGTGCACACTATACACAAATGTATCAGTTGTAAAGCTATACATATCACATGCACACTATACACAAATGTATCATCTGTAAAGCTATACATATCACATGCACACTATACAACAAATGTATCAGCTTGTAAAGCTATACATATCACGTGCACACTATACACAAATGTATCAGTTGTAAAGCTATACATATCACGTGCACACTATACACAAATGTATCAGTTGTAAAGCTATACATATCACGTGCACACTATACACAAATGTATCATCTGTAAAGCTATACATATCACATGCACACTATACACAAATGTATCAGCTGTAAAGCTATACATATCACGTGCACACTATACACAAATGTATCAGTTGTAAAGCTATACATATCACATGCACACTATACACAAATGTATCAGCTGTAAAGCTATACATATCACATGCACACTATACACAAATGTATCAGCTGTAAAGCTATACATATCACGGTGCACACTATACACAAATGTATCAGTTGTAAAGCTATACATATCACATGCACACTATACACAAATGTATCAGCTTGTAAAGCTATACATATCACGTGCACACTATACACAAATGTATCAGTGTAAAGCTATACATATCACATGCACACTATACACAAATGTATCAGCTTGTAAAGCTATACATATCACCGTGCACACTATACACAAATGTATCAGTTGTAAAGCTATACATATCACATGCACACTATACACAAATGTATCATCTGTAAAGCTATACATATCACGTGCACACTATACACAAATGTATCAGTTGTAAAGCTATACATATCACGTGCACACTATACACAAATGTATCAGCTGTAAAGCTATACATATCACGTGCACACTATACACAAGTGTATCAGTTGTAAAGCTATACATATCACGTGCACACTATACACAAATGTATCAGTTGTAAAGCTATACATATCACGTGCACACTATACACAAATGTATCAGCTGTAAAGCTATACATATCACGTGCACACTATACACAAATGTATCAGTTGTAAAGCTATACATATCACATGCACACTATACACAAATGTATCAGTTGTAAAGCTATACATATCACGTGCACACTATACACAAATGTATCAGTTGTAAAGCTATACATATCACATGCACACTATACACAAATGTATCATCTGTAAAGCTATACATATCACGTGCACACTATACACAAATGTATCATCTGTAAAGCTATACATATCACGTGCACACTATACACAAATGTATCAGTTGTAAAGCTATACATATCACGTGCACACTATACACAAGTGTATCAGTTGTAAAGCTATACATATCACATGCACACTATACACAAATGTATCAGCTGTAAAGCTATACATATCACGTGCACACTATACACAAATGTATCAGTTGTAAAGCTATACATATCACATGCACACTATACACAAATGTATCAGTTGTAAAGCTATACATATCACATGCACACTATACACAAATGTATCAGTTGTAAAGCTATACATATCACGTGCACACTATACACAAATGTATCAGTTGTAAAGCTATACATATCACGTGCACACTATACACAAATGTATCAGTTGTAAAGCTATACATATCACATGCACACTATACACAAATGTATCATCTGTAAATCTATACATATCACGTGCACACTATACACAAATGTATCAGTTGTAAAGCTATACATATCACGTGCACACTATACACAAATGTATCAGCTGTAAAGCTATACATATCACGTGCACACTATACACAAGTGTATCAGTTGTAAAGCTATACATATCACGTGCACACTATACACAAATGTATCAGCTGTAAAGCCTATACATATCACGTGCACACTATACACAAATGTATCAGCTGTAAAGCTATACATATCACGTGCACACTATACACAAATGTATCAGTTGTAAAGCTATACATATCACATGCACACTATACACAAATGTATCAGTTGTAAAGCTATACATATCACGTGCACACTATACACAAATGTATCAGTTGTAAAGCTATACATATCACATGCGCACTATACACAAATGTATCATCTGTACAGCTATACATATCACGTGCACACTATACACAAATGTATCATCTGTAAAGCTATACATATCACGTGCACACTATACACAAATGTATCAGTTGTAAAGCTATACATATCACGTGCACACTATACACAAGTGTATCAGTTGTAAAGCTATACATATCACATGCACACTATAACACAAATGTATCAGCTGTACAGCTATACATATCACGTGGCACACTATACACAAATGTATCAGTTGTAAAGCTATACATATCACAGCACACTATACACAAATGTATCAGTTGTAAAGCTATACATATCACATGCACACTATACACAAATGTATCAGTTGTAAAGCTATACATATCACGTGCACACTATACACAAATGTATCAGTTGTAAAGCTATACATATCACATGCACACTATACACAAATGTATCAGTTGTAAAGCTATACATATCACGTGCACACTATACACAAATGTATCAGTTGTAAAGCTATACATATCACTTGCACACTATACACAAATGTATCACGTTGTACAGCTATACATATCACGTGCACACTATACACAAATGTATCAGTTGTAAAGCTATGCATATCACGTGCACACTATAACACAAATGTATCACATTGTAAAGCTATACATATCACATGCACACTATACACAAATGTATCAGCTGTAAAGCTATACATATCACGTGCGCACTATACACAAATGTATCAGTTGTAAAGCTATGCATATCACGTGCACACTATACACAAATGTATCATCTGTACAGCTATACATATCACATGCACACTATACACAAATGTATCAGCTGTAAAGCTATACATATCACGTGCACACTATACACAAATGTATCAGTTGTAAAGCTATACATATCACATGCACACTATACACAAATGTATCAGCTGTAAAGCTATACATATCACGTGCACACTATACACAAATGTATCAGTTGTAAAGCTATACATATCACATGCACACTATACACAAATGTATCAGCTGTAAAGCTATACATATCACGTGCACACTATACACAATGTATCAGTTGTAAAGCTATACATATCACATGCACACTATACACAAATGTATCAGCTGTAAAGCTATACATATCACGTGCACACTATACACAAATGTATCAGTTGTAAAGCTATACATATCACATGCACACTATACACAAATGTATCAGCTGTAAAGCTATACATATCACGTGCACACTATACACAAATGTATCAGTTGTACAGCTATACATATCACGTGCACATTATACACAAATGTATCAGTTGTAAAGCTATACATATCACATGCACACTATACACAAATGTATCAGCTGTAAAGCTATACATATCACATGCACACTATACACAAATGTATCAGTTGTACAGCTATACATATCACGTGCGCACTATACACAAGTGTATCAGCTGTACAGCTATACATATAACGTGCACACTATACACAAATGTATCAGTTGTAAAGCTATACATATCACGTGCACACTATACACAAATGTATCAGTTGTAAAGCTATACATATCACGTGCACACTATACACAAATGTATCAGTTGTAAAGCTATACATATCACAGTGCACACTATACACAAATGTATCAGTTGTAAAAGCTATACATATCACGTGCACACTATACACAAATGTATCAGTTGTAAAGCTATACATATCACGTGCCCACTTTACACAAATGTATCAGTTGTAAAGCTATACATATCAAAGTGCACACTATACACAAATGTATCATCTGTAAAGCTATACATATCCACGTGCAGCACTATACACAAATGTATCAGCTGTATAAGCTATACATATCACGTGCACACTATACACAAATGTATCAGTTGTAAAGCTATACATATCACGTGCACACTATACACAAATGTATCAGTTGTAAAGCTATACATATCACATGCACACTATACACAAATGTATCAGTTGTAAAGCTATACATATCACATGCACACTATACACAAATGTATCCAGTTGTAAAGCTATACATATCACGTGCACACTATACACAAATGTATCAGTTGTAAAGCTATACATATCACGATGCACACTATACACAAATGTATCAGTTGTAAAGCTATACATATCACGTGCACACTATACACAAATGTATCAGTCTGTAAAGCTATACATATCACATGCACACCTATACACAAATGTATCAGCTGTATAAGCTTATACATATTACGTGCGCACTATACACAAATGTATCAGTTTGTAAAGCTATACATATCACGTGCACACTATACACAAGTGTATCAGTTGTAAAGCCTATACATATCACATGCACACTATACACAAATGTATCAGCTGTAAAGCTATACATATCACATGCACACTATATACAAATGTATCAGTTGTAAAGCTATACATATCACGTGCACACTATACACAAATGTATCAGTTGTAAAGATATATATATCACATGCACACTATACACAAACCATCAGCTGTAAAGCTATACATATCACGTGCACACTATACACAAGTGTATCAGTTGTAAAGCTATACATATCACATGCACACTATACACAAATGTATCAGTTGTAAAGCTATACATATCACATGCACACTATACACAAATGTATCAGTTGGTAAAGCTATACATATCACGTGCACACTATACACAAATGTATAATCTGTAAAGCTATACATATCACAGTGCACACTATACACAAGTGTATCAGTTGTAAAGCTATACATAACACTGCACACTATACACAAATGTATCAGTTGGTAGAGCCTATACATATCACATGCACACTATACACAAATGTATCCGTTGTAAGCTATACATATCACAGTGCACACCTATACACAATATGTATCAGTTGTAAAGCTATACATATCACATGCGCACTATAACACAAATGTATCAGTTGTAGAAGCTATACATATCACGTGCACACTATACACAAATGTATCAGTTGTAAAGCTATACATATCACATGCACACTATACACAATTGTATCAGCTGTAAAAGCTTATAATATCACCTGCACACTATACACAAATGTATCAGTTGTAAAGCTATACATATCACGTGCACACTGATACACAAATGTATCAGTCTGTAAAGCTATACATATCACATGCACCACTATACACAAATGTATCAGCTGTAAAGCTATACCATATCACATGCACACTATACACAAATGTATCAGTCTGTAAAGCTATACATATCACGTGCACACTATACACAAATGTATCAGTTGTAAAGCTATACATATACATGCACAACTATACACAAATGTATCAGCTGTAAAGCTTATACATATCACATGCACACTATACACAAGTGTATCAGTTGTAAAGCTATACATATCACGTGCACACTATACACAAATGTATCAGTTGTAAAGCTATACATATCACATGCACACTATACACAAATGTATCAGCTGTAAAGCTATACATATCACGTGCACACTATACACAAATGTATCATCTGTAAATCTATACATATCACGTGCACACTATACACAAATGTATCAGTTGTAAAGCTATACATATCACGTGCAACACCTATACACAAATGTATCAGCTGTAAAGCTATACATATCACGTGCACACTATACACAAGTGTATCAGTTGTAAAGCTATACATATCACGTGCACACTATACACAAATGTATCAGTTGTAAAGCTATACATATCACGTGCACACTATACACAAATGTATCAGCTGTAAAGCTATACATATCACGTGCACATTATACACAAATGTATCAGTTGTAAAGCTATACATATCACATGCACACTATACACAAATGTATCAGTTGTAAAGCTATACATATCACGTGCACACTATACACAAATGTATCAGTTGTAAAGCTATACATATCACATGCGCACTATACACAAGTGTGTCATCTGTACAGCTATACATATCACGTGCACACTATACACAAATGTATCATCTGTAAAGCTATACATATCACGTGCACACTATACACAAATGTATCAGTTGTAAAGCTATACATATCACGTGCACACTATACACAAATGTATCAGTTGTAAAGCTATACATATCACGTGCACACTATACACAAGTGTATCAGTTGTAAAGCTATACATATCACATGCACACTATACACAAATGTATCAGTTGTAAAGCTATACATATCACATGCACACTATACACAAATGTATCAGTTGTAAAGCTATACATATCACATGCACACTATACACAAATGTATCAGTTGTAAAGCTATACATATCACGTGCACACTATACACAAATGTATCAGTTGTAAAGCTATACATATCACGTGCACACTGTACACAAATGTATCAGTTGTAAAGCTATACATATCAAATGCACACTATACACAAATGTATCATCTGTAAAGCTATATATATCACGTGCGCACTGTACACAAATGTATCAGCTGTAGAGCTATACATATCACGTGCACACTGTACACAAATGTATCAGTTGTAAAGCTATACATATCACGTGCACACTGTACACAAATGTATCAGCTGTAAAGTTATACATATCACATGCACACTATACACAAATGTATCATCTGTACAGCTATACATATCACGTGCACACTATACACAAATGTATCAGTTGTAAAGCTATACATATCACATGCGCACTGTACACAAATGTATCAGTTGTAAAGCTATACATATCACGTGCACACTATACACAAGTGTATCAGTTGTAAAGCTATACATATCACATGCACACTATACACAAGTGTATCAGCTGTAAAGCTATACATATCACGTGCGCACTATACACAAATGTATCAGTTGTAAAGCTATACATATCACATGCGCACTGTACACAAATGTATCAGTTGTAAAGCTATACATATCACATGCACACTATACACAAATGTATCAGTTGTAAAGCTATACATATCACATGCGCACTGTACACAAATGTATCAGTTGTAAAGCTATACATATCACGTGCACACTATACACAAGTGTATCAGTTGTAAAGCTATACATATCACATGCACACTATACACAAGTGTATCAGCTGTAAAGCTATAGATATCACGTGCACACTATACACAAATGTATCAGTTGTAAAGCTATACATATCACGTGCTCACTATACACAAATGTATCAGCTGTAAAGCTATACATATCACATGCACACTATACACAAATGTATCAGCTGTAAAGCTATACATATCACGTGCACACTATACACAAGTGTATCAGTTGTAAAGCTATACATATCACATGCACACTATACACAAGTGTATCAGTTGTAAAGCTATACATATCACATGCACACTATACACAAATGTATCAGCTGTAAAGCTATACATATCACATGCACACTATACACAAATGTATCAGCTGTAAAGCTATACATATCACATGCACACTATACACAAATGTATCATCTGTACAGCTATACATATCACGTGCGCACTATACACAAATGTATCAGTTGTAAAGCTATATATATGACGTGCACACTATACACAAGTGTATCATCTGTACAGCTATACATATCACGTGCACACTATACACAAATGTATCAGTTGTAAAGCTATACATATCACGTGCACACTATACACAAGTGTATCAGTTGTAAAGCTATACATATCACGTGCACACTATACACAAGTGTATCAGTTGTAAAGCTATACATATCACGTGCACACTATACACAAATGTATCATCTGTAAAGCTATACATATCACATGCGCACTATACACAAATGTATCATCTGTACAGCTATACATATCACGTGCACACTATACACAAATGTATCATCTGTACAGCTATACATATCACGTGCACACTATACACAAATGTATCATCTGTACAGCTATACATATCACATGCACACTATACACAAATGTATCAGCTGTAAAGCTATACATATCACGTGCACACTATACACAAATGTATCAGCTGTAAAGCTATACATATCACGTGCACACTATACACAAATGTATCATCTGTACAGCTATACATATCACGTGCACACTATACACAAATGTATCAGTTGTAAAGCTATACATATCACGTGTGCACTATACACAAATGTATCAGTTGTAAAGCTATATATATCACGTGCACACTATACACAAATGTATCAGTTGTAAAGCTATACATATCACGTGCACACTATACACAAATGTATAATCTGTAAAGCTATACATATCACATGCACACTATACACAAATGTATCAGTTGTAAAGCTATACATATCACGTGCACACTATACACAAATGTATCAGTTGTAAAGCTATACATATCACGTGCACACTATACACAAATGTATCAGCTGTAAAGCTATACATATCACGTGCACACTATACACAAATGTATCAGTTGTAAAGCTATACATATCACATGCACACTATACACAAATGTATCAGTTGTACAGCTATACATATCACGTGCACACTATACACAAATGTATCATCTGTACAGCTATACATATCACGTGCACACTATACACAAATGTATCAGTTGTAAAGCTATACATGTCACATGCACACTATACACAAATGTATCAGTTGTAAAGCTATACATATCACATGCACACTATACACAAATGTATCAGTTGTACAGCTATACATATCACGTGCACACTATACACAAATGTATCAGCTGTAAAGCTATACATATCACATGCACACTATACACAAATGTATCAGTTGTAAAGCTATACATATCACGTGCACACTATACACAAGTGTATCAGTTGTAAAGCTATACATATCACGTGCACACTATACACAAATGTATCATCTGTACAGCTATACATATCACGTGCACACTATACACAAATGTATCAGTTGTAAAGCTATACATATCACATGCACACTATACACAAGTGTATCAGTTGTAAAGCTATACATATCACATGCACACTATACACAAGTGTATCAGTTGTAAAGCTATACATATCACGTGCACACTATATACAAGTGTATCAGTTGTAAAGCTATACATATCACATGCACACTATACACAAGTGTATCATCTGTACAGCTATACATATCACGTGCACACTATACACAAATGTATCATCTGTACAGCTATACATATCACGTGCACACTATACACAAATGTATCATCTGTACAGCTATACATATCACGTGCACACTATACACAAATGTATCAGCTGTAAAGCTATACATATCACGTGCACACTATACACAAATGTATCATCTGTACAGCTATACATATCACGTGCACACTATACACAAATGTATCAGTTGTAAAGCTATACAGATCACGTGCACACTATACACAAGTGTATCAGTTGTAAAGCTATACATATCACGTGCTCACTATACACTAATGTATCAGCTGTAAAGCTATAGATATCACGTGCACACTATACACAAATCTATCAGTTGTAAAGCTATACATATCACATGCGCACTATACACAAATGTATCAGTTGTAAAGCTATACATATCACGTGCACACTATACACAAATGTATCAGTTGTAAAGCTATACATATCACATGCGCACTATACACAAATGTATCAGTTATAAAGCTATACATATCACGTGCACACTATACAGAAGTGTATCAGTTGTAAAGCTATAAATATCACGTGCACACTATACACAAATGTATCAGTTGCAAAGCTATACATATCACATGCACACTATACACAAACGTATCAGTTGTAAAGCTATACATATCACGTGCACACTATACACAAATGTATCAGTTGTAAAGCTATACATATCACGTGCACACTATACACAAATGTATCAGTTGTAAAGCTATACATATCACGTGCACATTATACACAAATGTATCAGTTGTAAAGCTATACATATCACATGCACACTATACACAAATGTATCATCTGTAAAGCTATACATATCACGTGCACACTATATACAAATGTATCAGCTGTAAAGCTATACATATCACGTGCACACTATACACAAATGTATCAGTTGTAAAGCTATACATATCACGTGCACACTATACACAAATGTATCAGTTGTAAAGCTATACATATCACGTGCACACTATACACAAATGTATCAGTTGTAAAGCTATACATATCACATGCACACTATACACAAATGTATCAGTTGTAAAGCTATGCATATCACGTGCACACTATACACAAATGTATCAGTTGTAAAGCTATACATATCACATGCACACTATACACAAATGTATCAGTTGTAAAGCTATACATATCACGTGCACATTATACACAAATGTATCAGTTGTAAAGCTATACATATCACATGCACACTATACACAAATGTATCAGCTGTAAAGCTATACATATTACGTGCGCACTATACACAAATGTATCAGTTGTAAAGCTATACATATCACGTGCACACTATACACAAGTGTATCAGTTGTAAAGCTATACATATCACATGCACACTATACACAAATGTATCAGCTGTAAAGCTATACATATCACATGCACACTATATACAAATGTATCAGTTGTAAAGCTATACATATCACGTGCACACTATACACAAATGTATCAGTTGTAAAGATATATATATCACATGCACACTATACACAAATGTATCAGCTGTAAAGCTATACATATCACGTGCACACTATACACAAGTGTATCAGTTGTAAAGCTATACATATCACATGCACACTATACACAAATGTATCAGTTGTAAAGCTATACATATCACATGCACACTATACACAAATGTATCAGTTGTAAAGCTATACATATCACGTGCACACTATACACAAATGTATAATCTGTAAAGCTATACATATCACGTGCACACTATACACAAATGTATCAGTTGTAAAGCTATACATATCACATGCACACTATACACAAATGTATCAGTTGTAGAGCTATACATATCACATGCACACTATACACAAATGTATCAGCTGTAAAGCTATACATATCACGTGCACACTATACAGAAGTGTATCAGTTGTAAAGCTATACATATCACATGCACACTATACACAAATGTATCAGTTGTAGAGCTATACATATCACGTGCACACTATACACAAATGTATCAGTTGTAAAGCTATACATATCACATGCACACTATACACAAATGTATCAGCTGTAAAGCTATACATATCACATGCACACTATACACAAATGTATCAGTTGTAAAGCTATACATATCACGTGCACACTATACACAAATGTATCAGTTGTAAAGCTATACATATCACATGCACACTATACACAAATGTATCAGCTGTAAAGCTATACATATCACATGCACACTATACACAAGTGTATCAGTTGTAAAGCTATACATATCACATGCACACTATACACAAATGTATCAGCTGTAAAGCTATACATATCACGTGCACACTATACACAAGTGTATCAGTTGTAAAGCTATACATATCACGTGCACACTATACACAAATGTATCAGTTGTAAAGCTATACATATCACGTGCACACTATACACAAATGTATCAGCTGTAAAGCTATACATATCACGTGCACATTATACACAAATGTATCAGTTGTAAAGCTATACATATCACATGCACACTATACACAAATGTATCAGTTGTAAAGCTATACATATCACGTGCACACTATACACAAATGTATCAGTTGTAAAGCTATACATATCACATGCGCACTATACACAAGTGTGTCATCTGTACAGCTATACATATCACGTGCACACTATACACAAATGTATCATCTGTAAAGCTATACATATCACGTGCACACTATACACAAATGTATCAGTTGTAAAGCTATACATATCACGTGCACACTATACACAAATGTATCAGTTGTAAAGCTATACATATCACGTGCACACTATACACAAGTGTATCAGTTGTAAAGCTATACATATCACATGCACACTATACACAAATGTATCAGTTGTAAAGCTATACATATCACATGCACACTATACACAAATGTATCAGTTGTAAAGCTATACATATCACATGCACACTATACACAAATGTATCAGTTGTAAAGCTATACATATCACATGCACACTATACACAAATGTATCATCTGTACAGCTATACATATCACGTGCTCACTATACACAAATGTATCAGTTGTAAAGCTATACATATCACGTGCACACTATACACAAATGTATCAGTTGTAAAGCTATACATATCACGTGCACACTATACACAAATGTATCAGTTGTAAAGCTATACATATCACGTGCACACTGTACACAAATGTATCAGTTGTAAAGCTATACATATCAAATGCACACTATACACAAATGTATCATCTGTAAAGCTATATATATCACGTGCGCACTGTACACAAATGTATCAGCTGTAGAGCTATACATATCACGTGCACACTGTACACAAATGTATCAGTTGTAAAGCTATACATATCACGTGCACACTGTACACAAATGTATCAGCTGTAAAGTTATACATATCACATGCACACTATACACAAATGTATCATCTGTACAGCTATACATATCACGTGCACACTATACACAAATGTATCAGTTGTAAAGCTATACATATCACATGCGCACTGTACACAAATGTATCAGTTGTAAAGCTATACATATCACGTGCACACTATACACAAGTGTATCAGTTGTAAAGCTATACATATCACATGCACACTATACACAAGTGTATCAGCTGTAAAGCTATACATATCACGTGCGCACTATACACAAATGTATCAGTTGTAAAGCTATACATATCACATGCGCACTGTACACAAATGTATCAGTTGTAAAGCTATACATATCACATGCACACTATACACAAATGTATCAGTTGTAAAGCTATACATATCACATGCGCACTGTACACAAATGTATCAGTTGTAAAGCTATACATATCACGTGCACACTATACACAAGTGTATCAGTTGTAAAGCTATACATATCACATGCACACTATACACAAGTGTATCAGCTGTAAAGCTATAGATATCACGTGCACACTATACACAAATGTATCAGTTGTAAAGCTATACATATCACGTGCTCACTATACACAAATGTATCAGCTGTAAAGCTATACATATCACATGCACACTATACACAAATGTATCAGCTGTAAAGCTATACATATCACGTGCACACTATACACAAGTGTATCAGTTGTAAAGCTATACATATCACATGCACACTATACACAAGTGTATCAGTTGTAAAGCTATACATATCACATGCACACTATACACAAATGTATCATCTGTACAGCTATACATATCACGTGCGCACTATACACAAATGTATCAGTTGTAAAGCTATATATATGACATGCACACTATACACAAATGTATCAGTTGTAAAGCTATACATATCACGTGCACACTATACACAAGTGTATCAGTTGTAAAGCTATACATATCACGTGCACACTATACACAAGTGTATCAGTTGTAAAGCTATACATATCACATGCACACTATATACAAATGTATCAGCTGTAAAGCTATACATATCACGTGCGCACTATACACAAATGTATCAGTTGTAAAGCTATACATATCACATGCACACTATACACAAATGTATCAGTTGTAAAGCTATACATATCACGTGCACACTATACACAAATGTATCATCTGTAAAGCTATACATATCACATGCGCACTATACACAAATGTATCATCTGTACAGCTATACATATCACGTGCACACTATACACAAATGTATCA
Organism: Bombina bombina; assembly: GCF_027579735.1. Taxonomy (NCBI): domain Eukaryota; kingdom Metazoa; phylum Chordata; class Amphibia; order Anura; family Bombinatoridae; genus Bombina; species Bombina bombina. The sequence goes on from NC_069504.1 coordinate 1,153,936,188, forward strand.
TCTGTACAGCTATACATATCACATGCACACTATACACAAATGTATCATCTGTACAGCTATACATATCACGTGCACACTATACACAAATGTATCATCTGTACAGCTATACATATCACATGCACACTATACACAAATGTATCAGCTGTAAAGCTATACATATCACATGCACACTATACACAAATGTATCAGCTGTAAAGCTATACATATCACGTGCACACTATACACAAATGTATCAGCTGTAAAGCTATACATATCACGTGCACACTATACACAAATGTATCATCTGTACAGCTATACATATCACGTGCACACTATACACAAATGTATCAGTTGTAAAGCTATACATATCACGTGTGCACTATACACAAATGTATCAGTTGTAAAGCTATATATATCACGTGCACACTATACACAAATGTATCAGTTGTAAAGCTATACATATCACGTGCACACTATACACAAATGTATAATCTGTAAAGCTATACATATCACATGCACACTATACACAAATGTATCAGTTGTAAAGCTATACATATCACGTGCACACTATACACAAATGTATCAGTTGTAAAGCTATACATATCACGTGCACACTATACACAAATGTATCAGCTGTAAAGCTATACATATCACGTGCACACTATACACAAATGTATCAGTTGTAAAGCTATACATATCACATGCACACTATACACAAATGTATCAGTTGTACAGCTATACATATCACGTGCACACTATACACAAATGTATCATCTGTACAGCTATACATATCACGTGCACACTATACACAAATGTATCAGTTGTAAAGCTATACATGTCACATGCACACTATACACAAATGTATCAGTTGTAAAGCTATACATATCACATGCACACTATACACAAATGTATCAGTTGTACAGCTATACATATCACGTGCACACTATACACAAATGTATCAGCTGTAAAGCTATACATATCACATGCACACTATACACAAATGTATCAGTTGTAAAGCTATACATATCACGTGTGCACTATACACAAATGTATCAGTTGTAAAGCTATACATATCACGTGCACACTATACACAAATGTATCAGTTGTACAGCTATACATATCACGTGCGCACTATACACAAATGTATCAGTTGTAAAGCTATACATATCACGTGTGCACTATACACAAATGTATCAGTTGTAAAGCTATACATATCACGTGCACACTATATACAAGTGTATCAGTTGTAAAGCTATACATATCACGTGCACACTATATACAAGTGTATCAGTTGTAAAGCTATACATATCACATGCACACTATACACAAGTGTATCATCTGTACAGCTATACATATCACGTGCACACTATACACAAATGTATCATCTGTACAGCTATACATATCACGTGCACACTATACACAAATGTATCATCTGTACAGCTATACATATCACGTGCACACTATACACAAATGTATCAGCTGTAAAGCTATACATATCACGTGCACACTATACACAAATGTATCATCTGTACAGCTATACATATCACGTGCACACTATACACAAATGTATCAGTTGTAAAGCTATACAGATCACGTGCACACTATACACAAGTGTATCAGTTGTAAAGCTATACATATCACGTGCTCACTATACACTAATGTATCAGCTGTAAAGCTATAGATATCACGTGCACACTATACACAAATCTATCAGTTGTAAAGCTATACATATCACATGCGCACTATACACAAATGTATCAGTTGTAAAGCTATACATATCACGTGCACACTATACACAAATGTATCAGTTGTAAAGCTATACATATCACATGCGCACTATACACAAATGTATCAGTTATAAAGCTATACATATCACGTGCACACTATACAGAAGTGTATCAGTTGTAAAGCTATAAATATCACGTGCACACTATACACAAATGTATCAGTTGCAAAGCTATACATATCACATGCACACTATACACAAACGTATCAGTTGTAAAGCTATACATATCACGTGCACACTATACACAAATGTATCAGTTGTAAAGCTATACATATCACGTGCACACTATACACAAGTGTATCAGTTGTAAAGCTATACATATCACATGCACACTATACACATATGTATCAGTTGTAAAGCTATACATATCACATGCACACTATACACATATGTATCAGTTGTAAAGCTATACATATCACGTGCACACTATACACAAATGTATCAGTTGTAAAGCTATACATATCACATGCACACTATACACAAATGTATCAGTTGTAAAGCTATACATATCACATGCACACTATACACATATGTATCAGTTGTAAAGCTATACATATCACGTGCACACTATACAGAAGTGTATCAGTTATAAAGCTATACATATCACATGCACACTATACACAAATGTATCATCTGTAAAGCTATACATATCACGTGCTCACTATACACAAATGTATCAGTTGTAAAGCTATACATATCACGTGCACACTATACACAAATGTATCAGTTGTAAAGCTATACACATCACGTGCACACTATACACAAATGTATCAGTTGTAAAGCTATACATATCACGTGCACACTATATACAAGTGTATCAGTTGTAAAGCTATACATATCACGTGCACACTATACACAAGTGTATCAGTTGTAAAACTATACATATCACGTGCACACTATATACAAGTGTATCAGTTGTAAAGCTATACATATCACGTGCACACTATACACAAATGTATCAGTTGTAAAGCTATACATATCACGTGCACACTATACACAAGTGTATCAGCTGTAAAGCTATACATATCACATGCACATTTTACACAAATGTATCAGTTGTAAAGCTATACATATCACGTGCACACTATACACAAGTGTATCATCTGTAAAGCTATACATATCACGTGCACACTATATACAAGTGTATCATCTGTAAAGCTATACATATCACGTGCACACTATATACAAGTGTATCAGTTGTAAAGCTATACATATCACGTGCACATTATACACAAATGTATCAGTTGTAAAGCTATACATATCACATGCACACTATACACAAATGTATCATCTGTAAAGCTATACATATCACGTGCACACTATATACAAGTGTATCAGTTGTAAAGCTATACATATCACGTGCACACTATACACAAATGTATCAGTTATAAAGCTATACATATCACGTGCACACTATACACAAATGTATCAGCTGTAAAGCTATACATATCACGTGCACACTATACACAAATGTATCAGTTGTAAAGCTATACATATCACGTGCGCACTATACACAAATGTATCAGTTGTAAAGCTATACATATCACGTGCACACTATACACAAAGGTATCAGTTGTAAAGCTATACATATCACGTGCACACTATACACTAATGTATCAGTTGTAAAGCTATACATATCACATGCACACTATACACAAATGTATCATCTGTAAAGCTATATATATCACGTGCGCACTGTACACAAATGTATCAGTTGTAAAGCTATACATATCACGTGCACACTATATACAAGTGTATCAGTTGTAAAGCTATACATATCACATGCACACTATACACAAATGTATCAGTTGTAAAGCTATACATATCACGTGCACACTATACACAAATGTATCAGTTGTAAAGCTATACATATCACATGCACACTATACACAAATGTATCAGTTGTAAAGCTATACATATCACATGCGCACTATACACAAATGTATCAGTTGTAAAGCTATACATATCACGTGCGCACTATACACAAGTGTATCAGTTGTAAAGCTATACATATCACATGCACACTATACACAAGTGTATCAGTTGTAAAGCTATACATATCACGTGCACACTATACACAAAGGTATCAGTTGTAAAGCTATACATATCACGTGCACACTATACACAAATGTATCAGTTGTAAAGCTATACATATCACGTGCACACTATACACAAGTGTATCAGTTATAAAGCTATACATATCACATGCGCACTATACACAAATGTATCAGTTGTAAAGCTATACATATCACGTGCACATTATACACAAATGTATCATCTGTACAGCTATACATATCACATGCACACTATACACAAGTGTATCAGTTGTAAAGCTATACATATCACGTGCACACTATACACAAGTGTATCAGTTGTAAAGCTATACATATCACGTGCACACTATACACAAATGTATCAGTTGTAAAGCTATACATATCACGTGCACACTATACACAAGTGTATCAGTTGTAAAGCTATACATATCACGTGCTCACTATACACAAGTGTATCATTTGTAAAGCTATACATATCACATGCGCACTGTACACAAATGTATCAGTTGTAAAGTTATACATATCACGTGCGCACTATACACAAGTGTATCAGTTGTAAAGCTATACATATCACGTGCTCACTATACACAAATGTATCAGTTGTAAAGCTATACATATCACGTGCTCACTATACACAAATGTATCAGTTGTAAAGCTATACATATCACGTGCTCACTATACACAAGTGTATCAGTTGCCAAACTATAAATATCACGTGCGCACTTTACACTAATATATTATTATTATCGCTTATTTGTAGAGCGCCAACAGATTCCGCAGCGCTATAAACATATTCGGTAAACAAGATAACAATTATCGGATCACATGGGTAGAGGGCCCTGCCAAGAGTCGCACTGTTGTAGTCAGCTCTTAAGAAGGTGATCTGCAAACAGCTGGACTCTTAGGCCTCTAGTTCTAAAGGTCTGTCGGACCTGATCCAACAGTGCGGATCAGGTCCGACAGACCTCTCTGAATACGGCAAGCAATACGCTCGCCGTATTCAGCATTGCACCAGCAGCTCACAAGACCTGCTGGTGCAACGCCGCCCGCTGCAGACTCGCGGCCAATAGGCTGCCAGCAGGGGGGTGTCAATCAACCCGATCGTACTCGATCGGGTTGATTTCCGGCGATGTCTTTCCACCTGCTCAGAGCAGGTATTTGTGACCGCTGCTTCATAATTGCTGTTTCTGGCGAGCCTGCAGGCTCGCCAGAAACACGGGGCATCAAGCTCCATTCGGATACATATGCCCCTTAGGCTTACATGCTGTTCATGGGATAGCAATGGAGGAGAGGAACTGGTCATAGGGGCGGACATGATCCGCTACAGCGAATCATGTCCATCCGACATTTAATAAATCTACCCCAAGGTCTGAGATGTAGGGAGGAGCAGTGCAGTTGAGGGCTTTGTGTGTCAGAGTCAGAGTTTTGTGTTTTATTATGGAGGCAAGAGGAAGCCAGTGAAGGGATTGGCAGAGATGGGCAGCAGATGAAGAGCGACGTGTAAGGAAGATGAGTCTGGAAGAGACATTGATTATGGATTGTAAAGGAGCTAGGCGGCAGCTGGGGAGACCAGAGAGGACAGAATTGCAGTAGTCAAGGCGGGAAAGGATGAGAGAGTGGATTCAAATCTTAGGGCTCGTTTCCATTGAGCCGTTAAAAATAGAGCCGTAAACTACCGAAGCAGCCGGCAGCTAAAAGTCATTTACGGCTCCATTTTAGTATCAGGTTTTCCAATGAAAAGGTTTTCGCTTTGCGTGCAATTGCTCATTTCGTGTAGGTGTAAGTTAATGTTGTGTTAACGCTTCCACTCGATGCTGGATTTCTAAAATATTAATAGGTTACTATGGTAACCCGACCTTACACTACACTTGATCGCATATATGGCGCTGCATACAAGTGCGGCGCGTATATATTTTACCCATTGCTCGCTGTTAAAATAAAATCAAACACCTAACGCATGTGCAATATCAACCGCAACCCCCCACCTCATTAACTAATGTATTAACCCCTAATCCGCCAACCCCCATATCGCAAAGTATCTATTTAAACTATTAACCCCTAATCTGCCATTAACCCACATTGCAATTAACCTAATAAATCTATTAACCCCTAAACCGACAAACCCCACAACACAAATATTTAATCACTAAGCACATTAACCTAACACCCCCTAAATAAACCCCATTACATAAATTAAAATAATCCTAAATTACAATTAAAATAAAAAAACTAAGTTTAAATTAAACTAAAATTACAAAATATAAAAAAGTCTAACATTACATAAAATGATAAACGTACGAAGAGGATCCTCCACGCTCCTTGGGCCTAGATCAATACTTTGGGTTGTCTTCTAAAATAAATATATACAGTACATGTCAAGGGATATTCAGGGATTCCTTTCAGATATCAGCGTTACAATGTAACTAGCGCTAATTTTGAATAAAGATAGTTGGGAAATAGCAAATTATTACTTGTATTTATTGCCCTATAACTTGCAGAAAAGCAAAGAAGATGTAAACATTGGATATTTCTAAACTCAGGACAAAATTTAGAAACTATTTAGCATGGGTGTTTTTTGGTGGTTGTAGATGTGTAAGAGATTTTGAGCGTCAAAGTTAGAAAAAGTGTGTTTTTTTCTTTTTTTTTTAATCATATTTTATCATTTTTTTTATAGTAAATTATAAGATACTAGTCCTAAAGCCCGTTCACACGGGCCATTTTTTGCAGTACAGCGGTCCCACCCCTTGCGCTCTCTCCTTCCTTCTCTTTTGCTCTCTCTCCCCCTCTCTTTTGCTCTCTCTCTCCCCCTCTCTTTTGAGCTCTCTCTCTCCCCCTCTCTTTTGCGCTCTCGCTCTTGCTCTCCCCCTTCTCTTTTGTGCTCTCTCTCTCCCCCTCTCTTTTGCACTCTCTCTCTCCCCCTCTCTTTTGCGCTCTCTCTCTCCCCTCTCTTTTGAGCTCTCCCTCCCCCACTCTCTTTTGTGCTCTCTCTCTCCCCCTCTCTTTTGCTCTCTCTCTCTCCCCCTCTCTTTTGTGCTCTCTCTCTCCCCCTCTCTTTTGCTCTCTCTCTCTCCCCCTCTCTTTTGTGCTCTCTCTCTCCCCCTCTCTTTTGCTCTCTCTCTCTCCCCCCTCTCTTTTGCGCTCTCTCTCTCCCCCATCTCTTTTGAGCTCTCTCTCTCCCCCATCTCTTTTGCGCTCTCTCCCCCTCTCTTTTGAGCTCTATCCCCCTCTCCACTCTCTCTCTCTCTCTCTCTCCCCCTCTCTTTTGTGCTCTCTCTCCCCCTCTTTTGATCTCTCTCTCCCCCCTCTCTTTTGCACTCTCTCTCTCTCCCCCTCTCTTTTGCGCTCTCTCTCTCCCCCCTCTCTTTTGCGCTCTCTCCCCCCTCTCTTTTGCGCTCTCCCCCCCCTCTCTTTTGCGCTCTCTCTCCCCCCTCTCTTTTGTGCTCTCTCTCTCCCCCCTCTTTTGCTCTCTCTCTCTCCCCCTCTCTTTTGCGCTTTCTCTCTCCCCCTCTCTTTTGTGCTCTCTCTCTCCCCCCTCTCTTCTGAGCTCTCTCTCTCCCCCTCTCTTTTGCGCTCTCGCTCTCCCCCTTCTCTTTTGTGCTCTCTCTCTCCCCCTCTCTTTTGCACTCTCTCTCTCCCCCTCTCTTTTGTGCTCTCTCTCTCCCCTCTTTTTTGAGCTCTCCCTCCCCCACTCTCTTTTGTGTTCTCTCTCCCCCTCTCTTTTGCTCTCTCTCTCTCCCCCTCTCTTTTGTGCTCTCTCTCTCCCCCTCTCTTTTGCGCTCTCTCTCTCCCCCATCTCTTTTGAGCTCTCTCTCTCCCCCATCTCTTTTGCGCTCTCTCTCCCCCTCTCTTTTGAGCTCTCTCCCCCTCTCCACTCTCTCTCTCCCCCTCTCTCTCTCTCTCTCTCTCCCCCTCTCTTTTGTGCTCTCTCTCCCCCTCTTTTGCTCTATCTCTCCCCCCTCTCTTTTGCACTCTCTCTCTCTCCCCTCTCTTTTGCGCTCTCTCTCCCCCCCTCTCTTTTGCGCTCTCTCCCCCTCTCTCTTTTGCGCTCTCCCCCCCTCTCTTTTGCGCTCTCTCTCTCCCCCCTCTCTTTTGTGCTCTCTCTCTGTCCCCCCTCTTTTGCTCTCTCTCTCCCCCTCTCTTTTGCACTCTCTCTTTCCCCCTCTATTGCTCTCTCTCTCTCTCTCTCTCCCCCCTCTCTTTTGCGCTCTCTCTTTCCCCCTCTATTTTGCGCTCTCTCCCCCCTCTCTTCACACTCTCTTCCCCCTCTTTTGCTCTCTCTCTCTCCCCCATCTCTTTTGCGCTCTCTCTCCCCCTCTCTTTTGAGCTCTCTCTCTCCCCCCTCTCTCTCCCCCTCTCTTTTGTGCTCTCTCTCCCCCTCTTTTGCTCTATCTCTCCCCCCTCTCTTTTGCACTCTCTCTCTCCCCCTCTCTTTTGCGCTCTCTCTCCCCCCTCTCTTTTGCGCTCTCTCCCCCCCTCTCTTTTGCGCTCTCTCCCCCCCCCCTCTCTTTTGCGCTCTCTCTCTCCCCCCTCTCTTTTGTGCTCTCTCTCTCTCCCCCCTCTTTTGCTCTCTCTCTCCCCCCTCTCTTTTGCGCTCTCTCTTTCCCCCTCTATTGCTCTCTCTCTCCCCCCTCTCTTTTGCGCTCTCTCTTTCCCCCTCTATTTTGCGCTCTCTCCCCCCTCTATTCACACTCTCTTCCCCCTCTTTTGCTCTCTCTCTCTCCCCCATCTCTTTTGTGCTCTCTCTCCCCCTCTCTTTTGAGCTCTCTCTCTCCCCCCTCTCTCTCCCCCATCTCTTTTGCGCTCTCTCTCCCCCCTCTCTCTCTCCCCCCATTCTTTTGAGCTCTCTCTCCCCCTCTCTCTCCCCCCCTCTCTCTCTTCCTCCCCTCTCTCTCTCCCCCCTCCTCTCTCTCTCCCCCCTCCTCTCTCTCTCCCCCCTCTCTCTCTCTCCCCCTCTTTTGCTCTCTCTCTCTCCCCCCTCTCTTTTGCTCTCTCTCTCTCTCCCCATCTCTTTTGTGCTCTCTCTCTGCCCCTCTTTTTTGCGCTCTCTCCCCCTCTCTCTCTCCCTCTCTCTCTCCCTCCCCTCTCTCTCTCCCTCCCTCCCCTCTCTCTCTCCCCCCCTCTCTCTCTCCCCCATTCCTCTCTCTCCCCCCTCTCTTTTGTGCTCTCTCTCCCCCTCTCTTTTTCGCTCTCTCCCCCCCTCTCTTTTGCTCTCTCTCTCTCCCCCCTCTCTTTTGTGCTCTCTCTCTCTCCTCCCTCTTTTGCTCTCGCTCTCTCCCCCTCTCTTTTGCGCTCTCCCCCCCTCTCTTTTGCTCTCTCTCTCGCTCTCTCCCCTCCTCTCTGTCTCCCTCCCCTCTCTATCTCGCGACCGCGACCAGCCACACCCCCTTCGCACCCGACCATGCCCCTTTCAAGACCATTTACACACCCTTCACATCGGCCACGCCCCGCTAACGCCCGGCCATGCCCACTTTTGCCTCAGATGATAGGCTAGGGAGTAGGACTTAAAGGCCAGGTGTGTTTGTCCTTGTGCATGACAGCTTCGGACAAATACAAATACACTTGGCCTTTTATATAATAGGATGATAAAAATAATGGTATCTTTAGAAAGTCCATTTAATGGTGAGAAAAACAAAATTGCAGCTAAACACAAACACCACAGAAATGTAAACAGCCCTGGTCTATAACGGTAAGAAAATTTGAAAAATTGTCTGGTCACTAAGGGGTTAAGGTAGAAGAGGCAGGATTTAGCCAAGGACTGAATGTGAGGAGTGAAAGAAATATCTGAGTCAAGTGTGACCCCAAAACATTGAGCATGTGGGCTAGCGATAATGATGGAGTTGTCAACAGGTATAGAGAGAGAGGGGGGGGGATATTTTGAAAGAAGGAGGTAAAATATGGAGCTCAGTTTTGGAGAGATTTAGCTTAAGGTAGTGAGAGGACATCCAAGATGATATATGAGAGAGACAGTTAGAGATACGGGTGACCCCAACAGAAAGAGGTGACGGGGCAGAGGAGGCTACACTAAAGGTACAGTTTGACAGATAGGAAGAGAACCACGAGAGGTCTGTGTCACAAATGCCCGAAGGATTGGAGGGTTTGGAGCAAAAGAGGGTGGTCAAAAGTATCAAAGGCTGCGGACAGATCAAGGAGGATAAGCAGAGAGAAGTGGACTTTGTATTTTGCTGTAAGTAGATCGTTGGTAACCTTAACGAATGCTGTCTCTGTAGAGTGTAGGGGGCAAAATCTAGATTGCAGTGGATCAAGGAGGGAGTTTAATGTAAGAAAATGGGATAGACGTGCATATACTAGCTTTTCGAGAAGCTTTGAGGCAAGAGGGAGTAGGGAAATAGGGCAGGAGTTGGATGAGGAGATTGGATCGACAGAAGGGTTTTTGAGGATAGGGGTGACTAATGTATGTTTAAGAGATGTGGGAACTATACCAGTGCTGAGGGAGAGGTTGAAAATTTGTGTGTGTATAGAAGTAAGGGTAAAAGAGAGGGCGGGGAGAAGCTGTAAGGGAATGGGGTCCAGGGGACAGGTAGTGAGGTGAGAGCACAGTATAAGTGTATCAGTTGTAAATGTATATATATATATATAGATATATATGTATCAGTTGTAAATGTATATATATATATGTAGATATAAATGTATCAGTTGTAAATGTATATATATGTAGATATAAATGTATCAGTTGTAAATGTATATATATATATGTAGATATATATGTATCAGTTGTAAATGTATATATATGTAGATATAAGTGTATCAGTTGTAAATGTATATATATATATATAGATATATATGTATCAGTTGTAAATGTATATATATATATGTAGATATAAATGTATCAGTTGTAAATGTATATATATGTAGATATAAATGTATCAGTTGTAAATGTATATATATATATGTAGATATATATGTATCAGTTGTAAATGTATATATATGTAGATATAAGTGTATCAGTTGTAAATGTATATATATATATATAGATATATATGTATCAGTTGTAAATGTATATATATATATATGTAGATATAAATGTATCAGTTGTAAATGTATATATATATATATTGTTACGGTTGCCTCCAGGCTGGCTGGAAGTTGGACCGTAGAAAAGGATGCTCCTAGCGCTCACCAAAGAATCATCAGCACCATAGTCAGCAATCCCTGTAGTGATATTAGCTGAAGCTGTCCCCTACAAACATGAGTCAAAGCTGCAAGTTAGAGGGACAGAAAATAGGTCTGATGTGCTGGAGCACACAGCCTGCTTTTATTGAGGTTACATGCAAACAGGACACTCTCAGGGGGAGGCATAAAATCCCCCATCACACATTTCATATTAGATAGAGACACTCCCTTTGACAGGCCACAACATTTACTTCAGCAGATAACATTTTACACACAATAAAACAATGCAGTCCACCTTATCAATACTAGTCTGATTAGACAATGGGAAAGTTGATCACTAAACCTAATTAGAGCTAATCCCAGCAGACTTGTATTTAGAATAGGTTTCTTGAAGCTGAACAAAATTTAACTCTTAATGGCACACAATGAAACTGAACCAAGTGGGAGAAAGCCAGGGACAAGTCATTTCACAGGTCTGGGGACATAGTCTTAAAGGGGCATTGTTCATCAAAGTCAGAATATGTCCCCAGATGGTTCTTAAAGGGCCACACACACCCAACAAAAGTCAATATGTCCTCAGGGGCACAATCTTCCAGGGGCCATAGTCATGTGGAAGGAGGCTGGCAAATAGGCTTCTCCAAAATCCAGGGAAGCAGGGCAATTTTTCATTTAAAGGGCCAGTTACAAACAGCAGTTTGTAACATATCTCCCCTTTTGGAGGGAGACTAACCAGGCACCTGACCTTCTGCCGGTCAGTGCCCAAGTTAGTCTCGCAACCCACCCACAAATAATCGCTAGCAGCAAAGTAGCCCCCCCACAATACGTAGTACTGGCCTGTAAGTTCCAGGTTGCAGGATGAAAGTGCAGCATCCTCGGCCTTCCTGGCGCAGCTGGGCAAATAGCTGATGGTACTTGGGGGGCAGAGGCCAGCGGCACTCTGCCCTGGTGCCAGCGCTTCTGCTGGGGTGAGGGGTTTGCAGGCCAGTCCTGTAACCAGGGGGTCTGTAGGGCAGAGGCCAGCAGCGCTCTGTCCTGATGCCAGCTCTTCTGCTGGGGGAATTGGGGCATAGTCCTGCCCGGTGGCAAAGGGAACGTGGGGGTCAGTGGGGGCCAACATCTCCACTGTTAACCCTGGGCCCAAGTTAGGAGTTAGCTGGGGAGGGGGAGATTGGCTTACCTCCTCCTCCTGATACTCCGGCGGCCGTTGGGAAGGGAGGTCGATGCTCTCCGCTTCCTGTGGAACATGCTGCGGCTGGGGAGAGAGACCGGTTGTCTCCTCTTCCTGGAAGGCACACTCCGGCTGGGGAGGGAGGTCGATGCTCTCCCCTCCCTGTAGCTGGGTCTGTCGCTGGGGATCTGGGCCGCCTGCCCAGCATCCCTGTAGGGCCGGTAGAGAGACTGCGGTCCCATCTCCACCTGCCTGCTGGGGGTCCTCCCAGGACCAGTCTATGAGGCCTGCTGCCTCTGGTATCTCTGGCTGGGGAAGGAGACTGGTTGTCTCTTCCCTCTGCACGGTATACTGCCGCTGGGGAGGGAGGTCGCTGCTCTCCTCTCCCTGTAACTCCGGCTGCCGCTGGGGAGGGAGGTCGTTGCTCTCCGCTCCCTGTGACTCACTTTCTCGCTGGAGACCAGGTGTCCAGACCCTCAAACTCCACAGTTGGCGCTCAAAGGCTCGTGCCGCTTTGTTCTCCGTATCCAATTCCCGGATGATGCGACTGACTACCTCCTGCGCAGGGTCTGGACCATATCGGACTAGCCGCCTCTTTACCTCTGGAACGAAATCCGCGCCCTCATAGCGACGGATCAGGTTGAGGTGCTCTTCACAGGGTTCTGACCAGTGTCTTGTCAGCTCCATGCTGCTGTAGGTAGGGACGCTGCGCAGTGGCTAGCGTTGCCCTCAATAACTCTCCTACGATACCAGTGCTGTTGTGGTGCTGCTCCTTGCGCTAGGACGCTAATCCCACCGCTGCCGCCAAATGTTACGGTTGCCTCCAGGCTGGCTGGAAGTTGGACCGTAGAAAAGGATGCTCCTAGCGCTCACCAAAGAATCATCAGCACCATAGTCAGCAATCCCTGTAGTGATATTAGCTGAAGCTGTCCCCTACAAACATGAGTCAAAGCTGCAAGTTAGAGGGACAGAAAATAGGTCTGATGTGCTGGAGCACACAGCCTGCTTTTATTGAGGTTACATGCAAACAGGACACTCTCAGGGGGAGGCATAAAATCCCCCATCACACATTTGATATTAGATAGAGACACTCCCTTTGACAGGCCACAACATTTACTTCAGCAGATAACATTACACACAATAAACAATGCAGTCCACCTTATCAATACTAGTCTGATTAGACAATGGGAAAGTTGATCACTAAACCTAATTAGAGCTAATCCCAGCAGACTTGTATTTAGAATAGGTTTCTTGAAGCTGAACAAAATTTAACTCTTAATGGCACACAATGAAACTGAACCAAGTGGGAGAAAGCCAGGGACAAGTCATTTCACAGGTCTGGGGACATAGTCTTAAAGGGGCATTGTTCATCAAAGTCAGAATATGTCCCCAGATGGTTCTTAAAGGGCCACACACACCCAACAAAAGTCAATATGTCCTCAGGGGCACAATCTTCCAGGGGCCATAGTCATGTGGAAGGAGGCTGGCAAATAGGCTTCTCCAAAATCCAGGGAAGCAGGGCAATTTTTCATTTAAAGGGCCAGTTACAAACAGCAGTTTGTAACATATATATATGTAGATATATATGTATCAGTTGTAAATGTATATATATTTGTAGATATAAATGTATCAGTTGTAAATGTATATATATATATGTAGATATAAATTTATCAGTTGTAAATGTATATATATATATATATATATATATATATATATATATATATATATATATATATATATATATATATGTAGATATATATGTATCAGTTGTAAATGTATATATATATATGTAGATATAAATGTATCAGTTGTAAATGTATATATATATATATATATATGTAGATATATATGTATCAGTTGTAAATGTATATATATTTGTAGATATAAATGTATCAGTTGTAAATGTATATATATATATGTAGATATAAATGTATCAGTTGTAAATGTATATATATATATATATATATATATGTAGATATATATGTATCAGTTGTAAATGTATATATATATTTGTAGATATAAATGTATCAGTTGTAAATGTATATATATATATATGTAGATATAAATGTATCAGTTGTAAATGTATATATATATATATATATATATATATATATATATGTAGATATACATGTATCAGTTGTAAATGTATATATATGTAGATTTAAATGTATCAGTTGTAAATGTATATATATGTAGATATAAGTGTATCAGTTGTAAATGTATATATATATATATATATATATATATATATATATATATATATATATATATATATATATATATATATGTAGATATAAATGTATCAGTTGTAAATGTATATATATATATATGTAGATATAAATGTATCAGTTGTAACTGTATATATATATGTAGATATAAATGTATCAGTTGTAACTGTATATATATGTAGATTTAAATGTATCAGTTGTAAATGTATATATATGTAGATATAAATGTATCAGTTGTAAATGTATATATATGTAGATATAAATGTATCAGTTGTAAATGTATATATATGTAGATATAAATGTATCAGTTGTAAATGTATATATATGTAGATATAAATGTATCAGTTGTAACTGTATATATATGTAGATATAAATGTATCAGTTGTAACTGTATATATATGTAGATATAAATGTATCAGTTGTAAATGTATATATATATATATATATGTAGATATAAGTGTATCAGTTTTAAATGTATATATATATGTAGATATAAATGTATCAGTTGTAAATGTATATATATGTAGATATAAATGTATCAGATGTAAATGTATATATATGTAGATATAAGTGTATCAGTTGTAAATGTATATATATATGTAGATATAAATGTATCAGTTGTAAATGTATATATATGTAGATATAAATGTATCAGATGTAAATGTATATATATATATATGTAGATATAAATGTATCAGTTGTAAATGTATATATATGTAGATATAAATGTATCAGATGTAAATGTATATATATGTAGATATAAGTGTATCAGTTGTAAATGTATATATATGTAGATATAAATGTATCAGTTGTAAATATATATATATGTAGATATACGTGTATCAGTTGTAAATGTATATATATGTAGATATAAGTGTATCAGTTGTAAATGTATATATATATGTAGATATAAATGTATCAGTTGTAAATGTATATATATGTAGATATAAATGTATCAGATGTAAATGTATATATATATGTAGATATAAATGTATCAGTTGTAAATGTATATATATATATGTAGATATAAATGTATCAGTTGTAAATGTATATATATGTAGATATAAATGTATCAGATGTAAATGTATATATATGTAGATATAAGTGTATCAGTTGTAAATGTATATATATGTAGAAATAAATGTATCAGTTGTAAATGTATATATATATATATATGTAGATATAAGTGTATCAGTTGTAAATTTATATATATGTAGATATAAGTGTATCAGTTGTAAATGTATATATATATATGTAGATATCAATGTATCAGTTGTAAATGTATATATATATCTAGATATAAGTGTATCAGTTGTAAATGTATATATATGTAGATATAAATGTATCAGTTGTAAATGTATATATATGTAGATATAAATGTATCAGTTGTAAATGTATATATATGTAGATATAAATGTATCAGTTGTAAATGTATATATATGTAGATATAAGTGTATCAGTTGTAAATATATAAATATATATAGATATAAGTGTATCAGTTGTAAATGTATATATATGTAGATATAAATGTATCAGTTGTAAATGTATATATATGTAGATATAAATGTATCAGTTGTAAATGTATATATATGTAGATATAAGTGTATCAGT
Source organism: Bombina bombina (assembly GCF_027579735.1). Lineage (NCBI taxonomy): Eukaryota > Metazoa > Chordata > Amphibia > Anura > Bombinatoridae > Bombina > Bombina bombina. The sequence goes on from NC_069504.1 coordinate 1,153,952,145, forward strand.
TGTAAATGTATATATATGTAGATATAAATGTATCAGTTGTAAATGTATATATATATGTAGATATAAATGTATCAGTTGTAACTGTATATATATGTAGATATAAATGTATCAGTTGTAAATGTATATATATATATATATATATATATATATGTAGATATATATGTATCAGTTGTAAATGTATATATATTTGTAGATATAAATGTATCAGTTGTAAATGTATATATATATATATGTAGATATAAATGTATCAGTTGTAAATGTATATATATATATATATATATATATATATATATATATATATATGTAGATATATATGTATCAGTTGTAAATGTATATATATATTTGTAGATATAAATGTATCAGTTGTAAATGTATATATATCTAGATATAAGTGTATCAGTTGTAAATGTATATATATGTAGATTTAAATGTATCAGTTGTAAATGTATATATATGTAGATATAAGTGTATCAGTTGTAAATGTATATATATATATATATATATATATATATATATATATATATATATATATATATATATATATATATATATATATATATATATATATGTAGATATAAATGTATCAGTTGTAAATGTATATATATATATATGTAGATATAAATGTATCAGTTGTAACTGTATATATATATGTAGATATAAATGTATCAGTTGTAACTGTATATATATGTAGATTTAAATGTATCAGTTGTAAATGTATATATATGTAGATATAAATGTATCAGATGTAAATGAGTATATATATATAGATATAAATGTATCAGTTGTAAATGTATATATATGTAGATATAAATGTATCAGTTGTAACTGTATATATATGTAGATATAAATGTATCAGTTGTAACTGTATATATATGTAGATATAAATGTATCAGTTGTAAATGTATATATATATATATGTAGATATAAGTGTATCAGTTTTAAATGCATATATATATATGTAGATATAAATGTATCAGTTGTAAATGTATATATATGTAGATATAAATGTATCAGATGTAAATGTATATATATGTAGATATAAGTGTATCAGTTGTAAATGTATATATATATATGTAGATATAAATGTATCAGTTGTAAATGTATATATATGTAGATATGAATGTATCAGATGTAAATGTATATATATATATATGTAGATATAAGTGTATCAGTTGTAAATGTATATATATGTAGATATAAATGTATCAGTTGTAAATATATATATATGTAGATATACGTGTATCAGTTGTAAATGTATATATATGTAGATATAAGTGTATCAGTTGTAAATGTATATATATATGTAGATATAAATGTATCAGTTGTAAATGTATATATATGTAGATATAAATGTATCAGATGTAAATGTATATATATATATGTAGATATAAATGTATCAGTTGTAAATGTATATATATATGTAGATATAAATGTATCAGTTGTAAATGTATATATATATGTAGATATAAGTGTATCAGTTGTAAATTTATATATATGTAGATATAAGTGTATCAGTTGTAAATGTATATATATATATATATATATATATATATATATATATATAGATATAAATGTATCAGTTGTAAATGTATATATATATCTAGATATAAGTGTATCAGTTGTAAATGTATATATATGTAGATATAAATGTATCAGTTGTAAATGTATATATATATCTAGATATAAGTGTATCAGTTGTAAATGTATATATATGTAGATATAAATGTATCAGTTGTAAATGTATATATATATATATATGTAGATATAAATGTATCAGTTGTAAATGTATATATATGTAGATATAAATGTATCAGTTGTAAATGTATATATATGTAGATATAAGTGTATCAGTTGTAAATATATAAATATATATAGATATAAGTGTATCAGTTGTAAATGTATATATATGTAGATATAAATGTATCAGTTGTAAATGTATATATATGTAGATATAAATGTATCAGTTGTAAATGTATATATATGTAGATATAAATGTATCAGTTGTAAATGTATATATATATATGTAGATATAAATGTATCAGTTGTAACTGTATATATATGTAGATATAAATGTATCAGTTGTAAATGTATATATATATATATATGTAGATATAAGTGTATCAGTTGTAAATGTATATATATATATATGTAGATATAAATGTATCAGTTGTAAATGTATATATATGTAGATATAAATGTATCAGATGTAAATGTATATATATGTAGATATAAATGTATCAGTTGTAAATGTATATATATATGTAGATATAAGTGTATCAGTTGTAAATGTATATATATGTAGAAATAAATGTATCAGTTGCAAATGTATATATATGTAGATATAAGTGTATCAGTTGTAAATGTATATATATGTAGAAATAAATGTATCAGTTGTAAATGTATATATATGTGGATATAAGTGTATCAGTTGTAAATGTATATATATATATGTGTAGATATAAATGTATCAGTTGTAAATGTATATATATATATATGTAGATATAAGTGTATCAGTTGTAAATTTATATATATGTAGATATAAGTGTATCAGTTGTAAATGTGTATATATATATATATATATATATATATATATATATATATATATATATATATATATATATATATATATATATATATATATATGTAGATATAAGTGAATCAGTTGTAAATGTATATATATGTAGATATAAGTGTATCAGTTGTAAATGTATATATATGTAGATATAAATGTATCAGTTGTAAATGTATATATATATATATATATATATTTATATGTAGATATAAATGTATCAGTTGTAAATGTATATATATGTAGATATAAATGTATCAGTTGTAAATGTATATATATGTAGATATAAATGTATCAGTTGTAAATGTATATATATGTAGATATACGTGTATCAGTTGTAAATGTATATATATATATATATATATATATATATATATATATATATATATATATATATATATATATGTAGATATCAATGTATCAGTTGTAAATGTGTATATATATATATGTAGATATCAATGTATCAGTTGTAAATGTATATATATATATATATATATATATATATATATATATATATATATATGTAGATATAAATGTATCAGATGTAAATGTGTATATATATGTAGATATAAATTTATCAGTTGTAAAGCTATATATATGTAGATATAAATGTATCAGTTGTAAAGCTATATATATGTAGATATAAATGTATCAGTTGTAAATTTATATACATATATGTAGATATAAGTGTATCAGTTGTAAATGTATATATATATGTAGATATAAATGTATCAGTTGTAAATGTATATATATATATATATATGTAGATGTTACGGTTACAGGGTAATGCGGTGTAGGGTACGGGTTACAGCTAGGTGGCCTGCTAAGGGGATGTCGTGGCCTATCTTGAGGATTTCTTGACGGTATTTGTGGGGCACTACCAGCTGTCGCCTACGCTGTCCCCTTTTCTCTGTCCAGCGGTATAGTTTCCCTTTTTCCCATAAGAATGTTTCATTATCTGCCCCGCCCCCTCCGGTCTCTGCTCGTTCCCGGTACTTTTGTAAGGTCGGGTCAGTCTTAGACTCTGTCTCGAAAGCATCTGGGGTGTCCCAGGGTATGGGGCCTAACATGTCAGGCAAGGTCGGGGTAGGTCTTACCTGTGTCTCCCGCACTGGTGAGAGTTCTCGCTCCGTCCGGGCTTGGGCCCGTGTAGTCACTGGGTCTGCCTCGTTGTTGCATACTGGAGCATAGGCAGAAGTCATGGGGCCCAAATCATTGCCCAGTAGTACTTCGGCAGGTAAATTATCCATTATGCCCACGTTCACAGCCCCCTTTCCCGCTCCCCAATCAAGATGCACTTTAGCTGTTGGAATTTTGTACACATCCCCCCCCCGCCACTCTAACGGCCACAGTCTGTCCAGATCGCTTGTGCTCCGGCACCAAATGACTCTGTACCAGCGTGATAGTAGCCCCTGTGTCTCTCAATCCCTCGGTAGATCGCCCCTCGAGCCATACCTTCTGCCGATGGTGCTGGCGGTTATCTGAGGCAGCATATACAGGGTCCGCCTCGTGAAGCGGCCCCAAATATTCCTCCATAGGGGCCTCTTGGTTAACACAGAGGGTCCGGGCCGGACGATATGCCCCAGAGGGGTAATTGTAATTCCTGGGTGTCTGGTGCGTATTAAGGGGGCAGCTAGCCATGAAATGCCCTGGTTGCTTGCATCGGTGGCAAGTCGGTCTGGGACGCTCAGAGCTGTTATTGGGTGGTCCTGAGTGTCGGGCGGGCCCTGCGGGCACCGGGGCTCGGAATTCAGCACGAGGGGGTGCACGGTAAACCTCTCTGGGTTCGTGAAGACGGGAGTCATAATGTTCATCGGCCAATTTGGCTGCTTCTTCTAAGGTAGAAGGTCGCCTGTCTCGCAGCCATTCCTTCCCTTGCTGTTCCATGCCATTATAAAAATGTTCTAAGAGAAACAATTGTAAAATTTCCTCACCAGTCACCGCTTTACTTCCGCTCATCCAGTGATTTGCTGCTCTCCGCATTCGGTGCGCCCATTCCATATGGGTATCGTTAGGCTTCTTTTTCGTGCCCCGAAACTGTCGGCGATACGCGTCCGGAGTTACTGCGTACCGTCGCAACAGTGTCTCCTTAACTAGCTCATACTGTGTCACTTCCTCAGCACCCAGAGTACGAAAGGCTTCCAGGGCTCGCCCGGATAGTTTCCCAGACAATATCGTGGGCCACTCCCTGTTGGGAATCTGGTGCAGGGCACATTGCCTTTCGAAGTCCGCCAAATATTCATCAATCCCTGTCTCGCTCTCTAGGAAGGGTCGAAATGCCGCATAGGGTATCTTGGGCCTCCCAGCATTTTCGACAGGGATGATTACCTGCGGGGCTTCAGCATTGCGGTGTGCGTTCGCTAGGTTGAGTTCGTGGGCTCGAGTCTCTCGTATATCCTTGTCCGCTTCCGCCATCAACTGCTGTACCAATTCCATGGAGGGGTTCGGCCCGTACAGTGAGAGCCTCTCCCGAACAATCCTGGTTTTTTCGTCACTAATCGTGGTCGGTGTTTCCGCCATTGTGAAGCTCTGATCCAGTTCGGTCAATTCTGCGATCAGCTCTCTCCTCGGCCGGTTGCTGGCGTACCCCCCTCTGCTTTCAAGTAAATCCTTTAGGGTTGTACGCTTCAATTTTTCTTAAGCGCTCTCCATCCGTTCTGTACCTCTCCTAGGAAATCCAGGAAAAATCCCACCGCTGCCGCCAAATGTTACGGTTACCCTTAGTCTCGCTGAGAGATGGACCGCTTAGTAGCCTGGATTCCTATTGCTGAAGAGGGGAGAAACTGCTTTCCACAGTATTCTATATGAGTCTCGCAAATGTAGAATAATCCCCCTTAGCTGTAGTACAGCTAGGATACCCTTCTGCCCACAAAAATGAGTCAACGCTGCGATTGAGGGACAACCAAGAACTGAGGACTGGGATGCCCAGCCTGCTTTTTATTTAGGTTACATGCACACAGGGCACTCCCAGGGGGGGAAGCATAAAATCCCCCATCACACATTTAGACAAAGCCCTTGGACAGGCCACCGCAGATAACAAGTACACACAAGAAAACAATTGAGTCCTTCTTATCACCTAGCAGTGAATGCTTATCACAAACTTAATTACAGTACACAATATGCTAGGAAACCTGCCTCAGAAAATAGTTTTCTCAAAACTGAACAGAGTTAACCCTTTATGAAATGATACTTGTTACAGTTTTCTTGGAGCCCTTCTTAGGCGCTGGCTTGGCTGGTTCAGGCATTGCTGCTGGGAAATAAGTTTCTTCACAACAAAATAACTAATGCTTCTGTAACAGTAGATATAAGTGTATCAGTTGTAAATGTATATATATATATATATGTAGATATAAGTGTATCAGTTGTAAATGTATATATATATATATATGTAGATATAAATGTATCAGATGTAAATGTATATATATATGTAGATATAAATGTATCAGTTGTAAAGCTATATATATGTAGATATAAGTGTATCAGTTGTAAATGTATATATATGTAGATATAAATGTATCAGTTGTAAATGTATATATATATGTATATATAAATGTATCAGTTGTAAATGTATATATATGTAGATATAAATGTATCAGTTGTAAATGTATATATATATATATATATATATATATATATATATATATATATATATATATGTAGATATAAATGTATCAGTTGTACATGTATATATGTGTAGATATAAATGTATCAGTTGTAAATGTATATATATATATATATGTAGATATAAATGTATCAGATGTAAATGTATATATATATGTAGATATAAATGTATCAGTTGTAAAGCTATATATATGTAGATATAAGTGTATCAGTTGTAAATGTATATATATGTAGATATAAATGTATCAGTTGTAAATGTATATATATATGTATATATAAATGTATCAGTTGTAAATGTATATATATGTAGATATAAATGTATCAGTTGTAAATGTATATATATATATATATATATATATATATATATATATATATATGTAGATATAAATGTATCAGTTGTACATGTATATATGTGTAGATATAAATGTATCAGTTGTAAATGTATATATATATATATATGTAGATATAAATGTATCAGTTGTAAATTTATATATATATATGTAGATATAAATGTATCAGTTGTAAATGTATATATATATATATATATATATATATATATATGTAGATATAAATGTATCAGTTGTAAATGTATATATATGTAGATATAAATGTATCAGTTGTAAATGTATATATATGTAGATATAAATGTATCAGCTGTAAATGTATATATATGTAGATTTAAATGTATCAGTTGTAAATGTATATATATGTAGATTTAAATGTATCAGTTGTAAATGTATATATATGTAGATATAAGTGTATCAGTTGTAAATGTATATATATGTAGATATAAATTTATCAGTTGTAAATGTATATATATATATGTAGATATAAATGTATCAGTAGTAAATGTATATATATGTAGATATAAATGTATCAGATGTAAATGAGTATATATATGTAGATTTAAATGTATCAGTTGTAAATGTATATATATGTAGATTTAAATGCATCAGTTGTAAATGTATATATATATATATATATATATATATATATATGTGTGTAGATTTAAATGTATCAGTTGTAAATGTGTGTATATATGTAGATATAAATGTATCAGTTGTAAATGTATATATATGCAGATATAAGTGTATCAGTTGTAAATGTATATATATGTAGATATAAATATATCAGTTGTAAATGTATAAATATATATATATATATATATATATATATATATATATATATATATATATATATATATATATATGTAGATTTAAATGTATCAGTTGTAAATGTGTGTATATATGTAGATATAAATGTATCAGTTGTAAATGTATATATATGTAGATATAAATGTATCACTTGTAAATGTATATATATATATATATATATATATATATATATATATATATAGATAGATAGATAGATAGATAGATAGATAGATAGATAGATAGATAGATATATAGATAGATAGATATAAATGTATAAATGTATCAGTTGTAAATGTATATATATATGTAGATATAAATGTATCAGATGTAAATGTATATATATGTAGATATAAGTGTATCAGTTGTAAATGTATATATATATATGTAGATATAAATGTATCACTTGTAAATGTATATATATATATATATATATATATATATATATATAGATAGATAGATAGATAGATAGATATATATATATAGATAGATAGATATAAATGTATAAATGTATCAGTTGTAAATGTATATATATATGTAGATATAAATGTATCAGATGTAAATGTATATATATGTAGATATAAATGTATCAGTAGTAAATGTATATATATATATATATATATATATATATACATATATATATATATATATATATATATATATATATATATATATATATATATATATATATATATATATATATATATATATATATATATGTAGATATAAATGTATCAGTTGTAAATGTATATATATGTAGATATCAATGTATCAGTTGTAAATGTATATATATATATGTAAATATAAATGTATCAGATGTAAATGTGTATATATATGTAGATATAAATGTATCAGTTGTAAATGTATATATATATATATATATATATATATATATATATATATGTAGATATAAATGTATCAGTAGTAAATGTATATATATATATATGTAGATATAAATGTATCAGTTGTAAATGTATATATATATATATGTAGATATAAATGTATCAGTTGTAAATGTATATATATATATATATATATATATATATATATATATATATATATATATATATATAGATAGATATATATATAGATAGATAGATATAAATGTATAAATGTATCAGTTGTAAATGTATATATATATGTAGATATAAATGTATCAGATGTAAATGTATATATATGTAGATATAAATGTATCAGTAGTAAATGTATATATATATATATATATATATATATATATATATATATATATATATATATATATATATATATATATATGTAGATATAAATGTATCAGTTGTAAATGTATATATATGTAGATATCAATGTATCAGTTGTAAATGTATATATATATGTAAATATAAATGTATCAGATGTAAATGTGTATATATATGTAGATATAAATGTATCAGTTGTAAATGTATATATATATATATATATATATATATATATGTAGATATAAATGTATCAGTAGTAAATGTATATATATATATATGTAGATATAAATGTATCAGTTGTAAATGTATATATATATATATGTAGATATAAATGTATCAGTTGTAAATGTATATATATATATGTAGATATAAATGTATCAGTTGTAAATGTATATATATATATAGATATAAATGTATCAGTAGTAAATGTATATATATATATATATGTAGATATAAATGTATCAGTTGTAAATGTATATATATATATGTAGATATAAATGTATCAGTTGTAAATGTATATATATGTAGATATAAATGTATCAGTTGCAAATGTATATATATGTAGATATAAGTGTATCAGTTGTAAATGTATATATATGTAGATATAAATGTATCAGTTGTAAATGTATATATATATATATATATATATATATATATATATATATATATATATATATATATATATATATATATATATATATATATATGTAGATATAAATGTATCAGTTGTAAATGTATATATATGTAGATATAAATGTATCAGTTGTAAATGTATATATATATATATATATATATATATATATATATATATATATATATATATATATATATATATGTAGATATAAATGTATCAGTTGTAAATGTATATATATGTAGATATAAATGTATCAGTTGTAAATGTATATATATGTAGATATAAATGTATCAGTTGTAAATGTATATATATATAGAAATAAATGTATCAGTTGTAAATGTATATATATGTAGATATACGTGTATCAGTTGTAAATGTATATATATATATATATATATATATATATATGTAGATATCAATGTATCAGTTGTAAATGTGTATATATATATATGTAGATATCAATGTATCAGTTGTAAATGTATATATATATATATATATATATATATATATATATATATATATATATATATATATATATATATGTAGATATAAATGTATCAGTAGTAAATGTATATATATATATATGTAGATATAAATGTATCAGTTGTAAATGTATATATATATGTAGATATAAATGTATCAGTTGTAAATGTATATATATGTAGATATAAATGTATCAGTTGCAAATGTATATATATGTAGATATAAATGTATCAGTTGTAAATGTATATATATATAGAAATAAATGTATCAGTTGTAAATGTATATATATGTAGATATACGTGTATCAGTTGTAAATGTATATATATATATATATATATATATATATGTAGATATCAATGTATCAGTTGTAAATGTGTATATATATATATGTAGATATCAATGTATCAGTTGTAAATGTATATATATATATATATATATATATATATATATATATATATATATATATATATATATATATATATATGTAGATATAAATGTATCAGTAGTAAATGAATATATATATATATATGTAGATATAAATGTATATATATATATATATATATATATATATATATATATATATATGTAGATATAAATGTATCAGTTGTAAATGTATATATATGTAGATATAAATGTATCAGTTGCAAATGTATATATATGTAGATATAAATGTATCAGTTGTAAATGTATATATATATATATATATATATATATATATATATATATATATATATATATATATATATATGTAGATATAAATGTATCAGTTGTAAATGTATATATATGTAGAAATAAATGTATCAGTTGTAAATGTATATATATGTAGATATACGTGTATCAGTTGTAAATGTATATATATATATATATATATATATATATATATATATATATATATATATATATATATATATATGTAGATATCAATGTATCAGTTGTAAATGTGTATATATATATATATGTAGATATCAATGTATCAGTTGTAAATGTATATATATATATATATATATATATATATATATATATATATATATATATATATATATATATATATATGTAGATATAAATGTATCAGATGTAAAGCTATATATATGTAGATATAAATGTATCAGTTGTAAAGCTATATATATGTAGATATAAATGTATCAGTTGTAAAGCTATATATATGTAGATATAAATGTATCAGTTGTAAATGTATATATATATATGTAGATATAAGTGTATCAGTTGTAAATGTATATATATATGTAGATATAAATGTATCAGTTGTAAAGCTATATATATGTAGATATAAGTGTATCAGTTGTAAATGTATATATATATATATGTAGATATAAGTGTATCAGTTGTAAATGTATATATATATGTAGATATAAATGTATCAGTTGTAAATGTATATATTTGTAGATATAAATGTATCAGTTGTAAATGTATATATATGTAGATATAAATGTATCAGTTGTAAATGTATATATATGTAGATATAAATGTGTCAGTTGTAAATGTATATATATATGTAGATATAAATGTATCAGTTGTAAATGTATATATATGTAGAAATAAATGTATCAGTTGTAAATGTATATATATATATATAGATATAAATGTATCAGTTGTAAATGTATATATATATATATATATAGATATAAATGTATCAGTTGTAAATGTATATATATATGTAGATATAAATGTATCAGTAGTAAATGTATATATATATATATATATATATATATATATATATATATATATATATACGTAGATATCAATGTATCAGTTGTAAATGTATATATATATATATAGATATAAATGTATCAGTTGTAAATGTATATATATATATGTAGATATAAATGTATCAGTAGTAAATGTATATATATATATATATATATATATATATATAGATATAAATGTATCAGTTGTAAATGTATATATATATATATATATATATATATATATATATATATATATATATATATATATATATATATATATATATACGTAGATATCAATGTATCAGTTGTAAATGTATATATATATATATATATATATATATATATATATATATGTAGATATAAATGTATCAGTTGTAAATGTATATATATATGTAGATATAAATGTATCAGTAGTAAATGTATATATATATATATATATATATATATATATATATATATATATATATATAAATGTATCAGTTGTAAATGTATATATATATATGTAGATATACGTGTATCAGTTGTAAATGTATATATATATATATATATAGATATAAATGTATCAGTTGTAAATGTATATATATGTAGATATAAATGTATCAGTTGTAAATGTATATATATATGTAGATATAAATGTATCAGTAGTAAATGTATATATATATATATATATATATATATATATATATATATATATATATATATATATATATGTAGATATAAATGTATCAGTTTTAAATGTATATATATATGTAGATATAAATGTATCAGTAGTAAATATATATATATATATATATATATATATATATATATATATATATATGTAGATATAAATGTATCAGTTGTAAATGTATATATATGTAGATATAAATGTATCAGATGTAAATGTATATATATGTAGATATAAATGTATCAGATGTAAATGTGTATATATATGTAGATATAAGTGTATCAGTTGTAAATGTATATATATATATATATGTAGATATAAATGTATCAGTTGTAAATTAATATATATATATATAAATGTATCAGTTGTAAATGTATATATATATATATATATATATATATATATGTAGATATAAATGTATCAGTTGTAAATGTATATATATATATATGTAGATATAAATGTATCAGTAGTAAATGTATATATATATATATATATATATATATATATATATATATATATGTAGATATAAATGTATCAGTTGTAAATGTATATATATGCAGATATAAATGTATCAGTTGTAAATGTATATATATATATATATGTAGATATACGTGTATCAGTTGTAAAGCTATATATATGTAGATATAAATATATCAGTTGTAAATATATATATATATATATATATATGTAGATATAAATGTATCAGTAGTAAATGTATATATATATATATATATATATATATATATATATATATGTAGATATAAATGTATCAGTTGTAAATGTATATATATATATGTAGATATAAATGTATCAGTTGTAAATGTATATATATATATATGTAGATATAAATGTATCAGATGTAAATGTATATATATATGTAGATATAAATGTATCAGTTGTAAATGTATATATATATATATATATATATATATATATATATATATATATATATATATATATATATATATATATATATATATATGTAGATATAAATGTATCAGTTGTAAATTAATATATATATAGATATAAATGTATCAGTTGTAAATGTATATATATATGTAGATATAAATGTATCAGTTGTAAATGTATATATATATATATATGTAGATATAAATGTATCAGTAGTAAATGTATATATATATATATATATATATATATGTAGATATAAATGTATCAGTTGTAAATGTATATATATGTAGATATAAATGTATCAGTTGTAAATGTATATATATGTAGATATAAATGTATCACTTGTAAATGTATATATATATATATATATATATATAGATATAAATGTATAAATGTATCAGTTGTAAATGTATATATATATATATGTAGATATAAATGTATCAGATGTAAATGTGTATATATATGTAGATATAAATGTATCAGTTGTAAATGTATATATATGTAGATATAAATGTATCAGTTGTAAATGTATATATATGTAGATATAAATGTATCAGTTGTAAATGTATATATATATATATATATATATATATATATATATATATATATATATATATATATATATATATATATATATAGATATAAATGTATAAACGTATCAGTTGTAAATGTATATATATATGTAGATATAAATGTATCAGATGTAAATGTGTATATATATGTAGATATAAATGTATCAGTTGTAAATGTATATATATATGTAGATATAAATATATCAGTTGTAAATGTATATATATATGTAGATATAAATGTATCAGTAGTAAATGTATATATATATATATATGTAGATATAAATGTATCAGTTGTAAATGTATATATATATATATGTAGATATAAATGTATCAGTTGTAAATGTATATATATGTAGATATAAATGTATCAGTTGTAAATATATATATATATATATATATATATATATATGTAGATATAAATGTATCAGTTGTAAATGTATATATATGTAGATATAAGTGTATCAGTTGTAAATGTATATATATGTAGAAATAAATGTATCAGTTGTAAATGTATATATATGTAGATATAAATGTATCAGATGTAAATGAGTATATATATATGTAGATATAAATGTATCAGTTGTAAATGTATATATATATGTAGATATAAATGTATCAGTTGTAAATGTATATATATATATATATATATATATATATATATAAATAAACAAGTTAACGTCCAGCACCAATTCTGTCCTCGATAAGGGTGCAAGCAGCCGCTGTCTCACCTTGACAGGTATTAATATGCAAAATAGAAATGGCTGCAGCACTCCAAGTTGTTTTTTATAACATTTTTATTACAAGCAGTGAAATACAGGCGACGTTTCGGGCCTCTGCCCTTTCTCAAGCCAAGTGATTAGTACATAATCCAACTCCACCTTTTATAGGCAGTCCATGTGACATAACACAGGTGTAAATAATTACAATTGTGATAATACATATTCTTACAACAGAATAAAAATAATCAATAAACAGTGATTTTGTTTTATAATCATAACTATGCATTTTTTATATGCAAAAAACCTTGTGATTTTCAATTTATGTAATTCTTTAAACACCTTCTTATTATTAAATATTTAGTGTTACTGTGAGGAAAATATAAAGTGACCTTAACAGTTCATTATCTTATCTGTGAATTATGTGAGATAATTTCATGTTAGTGATTTTTCATTACCATTTATTTATACTATTAAAAAAATTTTTATTTTATTAAAAACAGTAATCAAACTAACAACTAAATTCTAATCTTGCAAGATATGTTATATCTCTGATGGATGTTAAACAGGGGAATGCATACACTCTAATATTATTTACTATATGTAAACCATAACAACAGCATTCAAAATAAGATCCTTACATTTTTACAAACAACCTATTTTTTTATTATGTTATTCAGCACATCTCTTTTTTCAAGTTGTTCTCTTTTCTTTATGTGAATCTTGATCTAAATCATAGAAAGAAAGTTTACAGTAAATTATCATAATCAACTCATTATAGAAACAAAAACAGGTTATAGTCTTTATTTAAACCTTTAGGGTGCATACTTTCTAGTCTATTGATCCAAATAACCTCTCTCTGCTGTAGTTTTTTAACCCTATCCTGTCCCCTTCTCTGTATTGGAACATGTTCAAGGATTTGAAACCTTAACTGGTTAACATTATGGTTTTTCTCTTTAAAGTGTGCAGATACAGGTAAATCTGAAATGGCCTTACGTATGGTGTATTTGTGTTGTGTGAGTCTGTCTTTCATTTTTTGGGTAGTTTCCCCTATGTATATTAGTCCACAGGGACATTTTAGAGAATATATGACATGATCCGTTTGACAAGTAAACAAACCATTAATCCTATACTTTTTACCCGTATATGGGTGGACAACCTCACTGCCTTTAATCACACAGCTACAATGTGAACAATTATAACAGGGAAAAGTGCCTTTCTTTTTTGAAAATGACATGGTTTGGGCTTTTGCCCGAGTAACACCATTAATTGTATGGACTTGGACATTGAGCTATATAGATTCTTTAGACAATTGCGTCTTAAAGCTCACTTTTCTAGAATACCGTATAACGCTGTAAATGTAAATACTGTTAATGTTGATTGTTTGAAATTCTCAGATTTTGATTTAACTGCTAAGTCTAGCTTTATTCCGCCTACAAATTATCATCCTATTGAAAAAATGAAAGACAGACTCACACAACACAAATACACCATACGTAAGGCCATTTCAGATTTACCTGTATCTGCACACTTTAAAGAGAAAAACCATAATGTTAACCAGTTAAGGTTTCAAATCCTTGAACATGTTCCAATACAGAGAAGGGGACAGGATAGGGTTAAAAAACTACAGCAGAGAGAGGTTATTTGGATCAATAGACTAGAAAGTATGCACCCTAAAGGTTTAAATAAAGACTATAACCTGTTTTTGTTTCTATAATGAGTTGATTATGATAATTTACTGTAAACTTTCTTTCTATGATTTAGATCAAGATTCACATAAAGAAAAGAGAACAACTTGAAAAAAGAGATGTGCTGAATAACATAATAAAAAAATAGGTTGTTTGTAAAAATGTAAGGATCTTATTTTGAATGCTGTTGTTATGGTTTACATATAGTAAATAATATAAGAGTGTATGCATTCCCCTGTTTAACATCCATCAGAGATATAACATATCTTGCAAGATTAGAATTTAGTTGTTAGTTTGATTACTGTTTTTAATAAAATAAAAAATTTTTTAATAGTATAAATAAATGGTAATGAAAAATCACTAACATGAAATTATCTCACATAATTCACAGATAAGATAATGAACTGTTAAGGTCACTTTATATTTTCCTCACAGTAACACTAAATATTTAATAATAAGAAGGTGTTTAAAGAATTACATAAATTGAAAATCACAAGGTTTTTTGTATATAAAAAATGCATAGTTATGATTATAAAACAAAATCACTGTTTATTGATTATTTGTATTCTGTTGTAAGAATATGTATTATCACAATTGTAATTATTTACACCTGTGTTATGTCACATGGACTGCCTATAAAAGGTGGAGTTGGATTATGTACTAATCACTTGGCTTGAGAAAGGGCAGAGGCCCGAAACGTCGCCTGTATTTCACTGCTTGTAATAAAAATGTTATAAAAAACAACTTGGAGTGCTGCAGCCATTTCTATTTTGCATATATATATATATATATATATATATATATATATATATATATATATATATATATATATATATATATATATATATATATATATATATGTAGATATCAATGTATCAGTTGTAAATGTGTATATATATATATATATATATATGTAGATATCAATATATCAGTTGTAAATGTATATATATATATATATATATATATATATATATATATATGTAGATATAAATGTATCAGATGTAAATGTTTATATATATGTAGATATAAATGTATCAGTTGTAAAGCTATATATATGTAGATATAAATATATCAGTTGTAAATTTATATACATATATATATGTAGATATAAGTGTATCAGTTGTAAATGTATATATATATAGATATAAATGTATCAGTTGTAAAGCTATATATATGTAGATATAAGTGTATCAGTTGTAAATGTATATATATGTAGATATAAGTGTATCAGTTGTAAATGTATATATATGTAGATATAAATGTATCAGATGTAAATGTATATATATGTAGATATAAATGTATCAGTTGTAAATGTATATATATATGTAGATATAAATGTATCAGTTGTAAATGTATATATATATGTAGATATAAATGTATCAGTTGTAAATGTATATATATATGTAGATATACGTGTATCAGTTGTAAATGTATATATATATATATATATATATGTAGATATAAATGTATCAGTTGTAAATGTATATATATGTAGATATAAATGTATCAGTTGTAAATGTATATATATGTAGATATAAATGTATCAGTAGTAAATGTATATATATGTAGATATACGTGTATCAGTTGTAAATGTATATATATGTAGATATAAATGTATCAGTTGTAAATGTATATATATGCAGATATAAATGTATCAGTTGTAAATGTATATATATATATATATATATATATATATATATATATATATATATATATATATATATATATATATGTAGATATACGTGTATCAGTTGTAAAGCTATATATATGTAGATATAAATATATCAGTTGTAAATGTATATATATATATATATATGTAGATATAAATGTATCAGTAGTAAATGTGTATATATATATATATATATATATATATATATATATATATATATATATATATATGTAGATATACGTGTATCAGTAGTAAATGTATATATATGTAGATATAAATATATCAGTTGTAAATGTATATATATGTAGATATAAATGTATCAGTTGTAAATGTATATATATGTAGATATAAATGTATCAGTTGTAAATGTATATATATATGTCGATATAAATGTATCAGTAGTAAATGTATATATATGTAGATATAAATGTATCAGTTGTAAATATATATATATGTAGATTTAAATGTATCAGTTGTAAATGTATATATATATATATATATATATATATATATATATATATATATATATATATATATATGTAGATATCAATGTATCAGTTGTAAATGTGTATATATATATATATATATATGTAGATATCAATATATCAGTTGTAAATGTATATATATATATATATATATATATATATATATATATGTAGATATAAATGTATCAGATGTAAATGTTTATATATATGTAGATATAAATGTATCAGTTGTAAAGCTATATATATGTAGATATAAATATATCAGTTGTAAATTTATATACATATATATATGTAGATATAAGTGTATCAGTTGTAAATGTATATATATGTAGATATAAATGTATCAGTAGTAAATGTATATATATGTAGATATACGTGTATCAGTTGTAAATGTATATATATGTAGATATAAATGTATCAGTTGTAAATGTATATATATGCAGATATAAATGTATCAGTTGTAAATGTATATATATATATATATATATATATATATATATATATATATATATATGTAGATATACGTGTATCAGTTGTAAAGCTATATATATGTAGATATAAATATATCAGTTGTAAATGTATATATATATATATATATATATATATGTAGATATAAATGTATCAGTAGTAAATGTGTATATATATATATATATATATATATATATATGTAGATATACGTGTATCAGTAGTAAATGTATATATATGTAGATATAAATATATCAGTTGTAAATGTATATATATATATATATGTAGATATAAATGTATCAGTTGTAAATGTATATATATGTAGATATAAATGTATCAGTTGTAAATGTATATATATGTAGATATAAATGTATCAGTTGTAAATGTATATATATGTAGATATAAATGTATCAGTTGTAAATGTATATATATATGTCGATATAAATGTATCAGTAGTAAATGTATATATATATATATATATATATATATATATATATGTAGATATAAATGTATCAGTTGTAAATGTATATATATGTAGATATAAATGTATCAGTTGTAAATATATATATATGTAGATTTAAATGTATCAGTTGTAAATGTATATATATATATATATATATATATATATATATATATATGTAGATATCAATGTATCAGTTGTAAATGTATATATATATATATATATGTAGATATCAATATATCAGTTGTAAATGTATATATATATATATATATATATATATATATATATATATATATATATATATATATGTAGATATAAATGTATCAGATGTAAATGTTTATATATATGTAGATATAAATGTATCAGTTGTAAAGCTATATATATGTAGATATAAATATATCAGTTGTAAATTTATATACATATATATATGTAGATATAAGTGTATCAGTTGTAAATGTATATATATGTAGATATAAATGTATCAGTTGTAAAGCTATATATATGTAGATATAAGTGTATCAGTTGTAAATGTATATATATGTAGATATAAGTGTATCAGTTGTAAATGTATATATATGTAGATATAAATGTATCAGTTGTAAATGTATATATATATATGTAGATATAAATGTATCAGTTGTAAATGTATATATATATGTAGATATAAATGTATCAGTTGTAAATGTATATATATATGTAGATATACGTGTATCAGTTGTAAATGTATATATATATATATATATATATATATGTAGATATAAATGTATCAGTTGTAAATGTATATATATGTAGATATAAATGTATCAGTTGTAAATGTATATATATGTAGATATAAATGTATCAGTAGTAAATGTATATATATGTAGATATACGTGTATCAGTTGTAAATGTATATATATGTAGATATAAATGTATCAGTTGTAAATGTATATATATGCAGATATAAATGTATCAGTTGTAAATGTATATATATATATATATATATATATATATATATATATATATATATATATATATATATAT
>NC_069504.1:1153972376-1154084876 GCF_027579735.1 Bombina bombina
TGTGTGTGATCTGTGAGTTTATTTGTATGTGTGTGTGTGATCTGTGAGTTTTGCATGCATGTGTGATCTGTGAGTTTATTTGTGTGTGTGTGATCTGTGAGTTTATTTGTGTGTGTGTGTGTGATCTGTGAGTTTATTTGTGTGTGTGTGTGATCTGTGAGTTTATTTGTATGTGTGTGTGTGATCTGTGAGTTTTGCATGCATGTGTGATCTGAGTTTATTTGTATGTGTGTGTGTGTGTGATCTGTGAGTTTATTTGTGTGTGTGTGTGTGTGTGATCTGTGAGTTTATTTGTGTGTGTGTGTGTGTGTGATCTGTGAGTTTATTTGTATGTATGTGTGTGTGTGATCTGTGAGTTTATTTGTATGTGTGTGTGTGATCTGTGAGTTTTGCATGCATGTGTGATCTGTGAGTTTATTTGTGTGTGTGTGATCTGTGAGTTTATTTGTGTGTGTGTGTGTGTGTGTGATCTGTGAGTTTATTTGTGTGTGTGTGTGATCTATGAGTTTATTTGTATGCGTGTGTGTGTGATCTGTGAGTTTATTTGTGTGTGTGTGATCTGTGAGTTTATTTGTGTGTGTGTGTGATCTGTGAGTTTATTTGTGTGTGTGTGATCTGTGAGTTTATTTGTATGTGTGTGTGTGATCTGTGAGTTTATTTGTGTGTGTGTGTGTGATCTGTGAGTTTATTTGTATGTGTGTGTGTGTGATCTGTGAGTTTATTTGTGTGTGTGTGTGTGTGTGTGTGATCTGTGAGTTTATTTGTATGTGTGTGTGTGTGATCTGTGAGTTTATTTGTATGTGTGTGTGTGTGTGATCTGTGAGTTTATTTGTGTGTGTGTGATCTGTGAGTTTATTTGTGTGTGTGTGTGTGTGTGTGTGTGTGATCTGTGAGTTTATTTGTGTGTGTGTGTGTGATCTGTGAGTTTGTGTGTGTGTGTGTGTGTGTCAGACTCAGATACGATAGCTAGTAATGAGATTCATATAATGAGTTGTGTGAACCACAGCTGCTGAGAATCATACTTGTACTAAAGAATATGAATGATTGTAGCAGAATGAAATATTGCTAAGTGACATAAACTATCATGAGTGATAGTGTCAAACAGCAGATTAAACAGTCAGCAAGGTTGATATTAGGGAATAGGTGAGAAAACACTATTGCTATCACATGTGTTTGGTATTAACACTGCTTTTATATAGCAGTGTCTCTCACTGTGAATCCCAAATAAAAAAAGAACAAACTTACAAAGTACTTGCAAAAAATAATTATCATAAAGCACAGCTATGCAGAGGATAAATGTTGATCAACTTATTTATATATATATGTGGTATTTTGAGAGGATAAGAGTAATGTGCACAACAAAAGAAAAACTGACAGGTTGCTCTTTAGGGTGAACTGAAAATACAGGCTCAGTGAATAACGGTAGCAGTAAGAACAAACTTGTAACAACTGAACTTTTAAAAGTACCTGAGTGGAAGTTAATACCCTAGAGAGTGAGGTCTGGAATCCGGTAAAGAGAACCCCAGTGGGGAGTAAGCTGGTCCGGAGTAGAGAGCTTGATCAGGGCTCAGGTAGTTCTGTTGATGACTTGTGACGTCACCGCGGAGTGATTCAAAGTAGATCCGGTACTCAGTGAGAGGTTGTGCAGGTAAGGTTCAGAGAGGAGCAGGGAAACAGGCAAGGCTCAGGATAAAACCGTTTAGCTACCACTGGGTGGCAGACGGTCAATAACAAGCAATGTAGGATAGTAGATTAGAGGTTTTATAGAGAAAGTTGTTAATCAGAGTTTATTATTTAAAGAAACAGGTACATCGATATGCCTTGCAGCAGTGAGCCTGACAGTGTGTGATCTGTGAGTTTATTTGTATGTGTGTGTGTGATCTGTGAGTTTATTTGTATGTGTGTGTGTGATCTGTGAGTTTAATTGTATGTGTGTGTGTGATCTGTGAGTTTATTTGTATGTGTGTGTGTGATCTGTGAGTTTATTTGTATGTGTGTGTGTGATCTGTGTTTTTTTTTGTGTGTGTGTGTGATCTGTGAGTTTAATTGTATGTATGTGTGTGTGTGATCTGTGAGTTTATTTGTATGTGTGTGTGTGATCTGTGAGTTTATTTGTATGTGTGTGTGTGATCTGTGAGTTTAATTGTATGTGTGGTGTTGTGATCTGTGAGTTTTAGTTGTATGTGTGTGTGTGATCTGTGAGTTTATTTGTATGTGTGTGTGTGATCTGTGAGTTTTATTTGTATGTGTGTGTGTGATCTGTGAGTTTATTTGTGTGTGTGTGTGATCTGTGAGTTTATTTGTGTGTGTATGTGTGGTGATCTGTGAGTTTTTTATTTGATGTGTTGTGGTTGTGAGTCTGTGAGTTTATTTTAAGTGAGTGTGTGTGATCTGTGAGTTTATTTGTGTGTGCGTGTGTGTGTGTGATCTGTGAGTTTATTTGTATGTGTGTGTGTGTGATCTGTGAGTTTATTTGTATGTGTGTGTGTGTGATCTGTGAGTTTATATGCTATGTGTGTGTGTGATCTGTGAGTTTTATTTGTACTGAGTGTGTGTGTGATCTGTGAGTTTATTTGCTGTGTGTGTGTGATCTGTGAGTTTTATTTGTATGTGTGTGTGTGATCTGTGAGTTTATTTGTATGTGTGTGTGTGATCTTCTGTGAGGTTTATTTGTATGTGTGTGTGTGATCTGTGAGTTTATTTGTATGTGTGTGTGTGATCTGTGAGTTTATTTGTGTGATCTGTGAGACTTTTGTGTGTGTGTGTGATCTGTGAGTTTATTTGTGTGTGTGTGTGTGATCTGTGAGTTTATTTGTATGTGTGTGTGTGATCTGTGAGTTTATTTGTCTGTGTGTGTGTGTGATCTGTTAGTTTATTGTCGTGTGTGTGTGTGATCGTATGTGAGTTTATTTGATGTGTATGTGGTGTGATGCTTGTGAGTGTATTTGTATTGTGTGTGTGATCTGTATGAGCTTTATTTGTATGGTGTGTGTGTGATCTGTGAGTTTATTTGTATGTGTGTGTGTGATGCTGTGAGTTTATTTGTATGTGTGTGTGTGATCTGTGAGTTTATTGTATGTATGTATGTATGTGTGATCTGTGAGTTTATTTGTGTGTGTGTGTGATCTGTGAGTTTATTTGTGTGTGTGTGTATGTATGTGAGTTTATTTGCACCTGTGTGTGTGTGTATGTGAGTTTATTTGTATGTGTGTGTGTGATCTGTGAGTTTATTTGTGTGTGTGTGTGTGATCTGTGAGTTTAATTGTATGTGTGTGTGTATGTGAGTTTATTTGCATCTGTATGTGTGTGTGATCTGTGAGTTTATTTGTATGTGTGTGTGTGTGATCTGTGAGTTTATTTGTATGTGTGTGTGTGATCTGTGAGTTTATTTGTGTGTATGTGTGTGTGTGATCTGTGAGTTTATTTGTGTGTATGTGTGTGTGATCTGTGAGTTTATTTGTATGTGTGTGTGTGTGATCTGTGAGTTTATTTGTATGTGTGTGTGTGATCTGTGAGTTTATTTGTGTGTATGTGTGTGTGTGTGATCTGTGAGTTTATTTGTATGTGTGTGTGTGATCTGTGAGTTTATTTGTATGTGTGTGTGTGTGTGTGATCTGTGAGTTTATTTGTATGTGTGTGTGTGATCTGTGAGTTTATTTGTGTGTATGTGTGTGTGTGATCTGTGAGTTTATTTGTGTGTATGTGTGTGTGATCTGTGAGTTTATTTGTATGTGTGTGTGTGTGATCTGTGAGTTTATTTGTATGTGTGTGTGTGATCTGTGAGTTTATTTGTATGTGTGTGATCTGTGAGTTTATTTGTGTGTGTATGTGTGTGTGTGATCTGTGAGTTTATTTGTATGTGTGTGTGTGTGATCTGTGAGTTTATTTGTATGTGTGTGTGTGATCTGTGAGTTTATTTGTGTGTATGTGTGTGTGTGATCTGTGAGTTTATTTGTGTGTATGTGTGTGTGATCTGTGAGTTTATTTGTATGTGTGTGTGTGATCTGTGAGTTTATGTGTGTGTGTGTGTGATCTGTGAGTTTATTTGTATGTGTGTGTGTGATCTGTGAGTTTATTTGTATGTGTGTGTGATCTGTGAGTTTATTTGTGTGTGTATGTGTGTGTGTGATCTGTGAGTTTATTTGTATGTGTGTGTGTGTGATCTGTGAGTTTATTTGTATGTGTGTGTGTGATCTGTGTTTTTTTGTGTGTGTGTGATCTGTGAGTTTATTTGTGTGTGTATGTGTGTGTGTGATCTGTGAGTTTATTTGTATGTGTGTGTGTGATCTGTGAGTTTATTTGTATGTGTGTGTGTGTGATCTGTGAGTTTATTTGTATGTGTGTGTGTGATCTGTGAGTTTATTTGTATGTGTGTGTGTGATCTGTGAGTTTATTTGTATGTGTGTGTGTGTGATCTGTGAGTTTATTTGTATGTGTGTGTGTGTGATCTGTGAGTTTATTTGTATGTGTGTGTGTGATCTGTGAGTTTATTTGTATGTGTGTGTGTGATCTGTGAGTTTATTTGTATGTGTGTGTGTGATCTGTGAGTTTATTTGTATGTGTGTGTGTGATCTGTGAGTTTATTTGTATGTGTGTGTGTGATCTGTGAGTTTATTTGTGTGTATGTGTGTGTGATCTGTGAGTTTATTTGTATGTGTGTGTGTGATCTGTGAGTTTATTTGTATGTGTGTGTGTGTGATCTGTGAGTTTATTTGTATGTGTGTGTGTGATCTGTGAGTTTATTTGTATGTGTGTGTGTGTGATCTGTGAGTTTATATGTATGTGTGTGTGTGATCTGTGAGTTTATTTGTATGTGTGTGTGTGATCTGTGAGTTTATTTGTGGTGTGTATGTTGTGGGTGATCTGTGAGTTTATTTGTGTGTGATGTGTGTGTGTGATCTGTGAGTTTATTTGTATGTTGTGTGTGTGTGATCTAGTGAGTTTATTTGTATGTGTGTGTGTGATCTGTGAGTTATTGCATGCTTGTGGTGATCTGTGGAGATTTATTTGTGTGTGTGTGTGATCTTGGAGTTTATTTTGTATGTGTGTGTGTGTGATCTGTGAGTTTATTTGTATGTGTGTGTGTGTGATCTAGTGAGTTTATTTGTATGCGTGTTGTTGTGATCTGTGTGTTTTTTGTGTGTGTGTGTGATCTGTGAGTTTTTTGTGTGTGTTGTGTGTGTGTGTTGTGTGAGTTTTTTGTGTGTGTGTGTGATCTGTGAGTTTATTTGTTTGTGTGTGTGTGATCTGTGAGTTTATTTGTTTGTGTGTGTGTGATCTGTGAGTTTATTTGTATGTGTGTGTGTGATCTGTTGAGTTTATTTGTATGTGTGTAATCTGTGTGTGTGTGTGATCTGTGAGGTTTATTTGTGTTGTGTGTGTGTGTGATCTGTGAGTTTATTTGTATGTATGTGTGTGTGTGATCTGTGAGTTTATTTGTATGTGTGTGTGTGATCTGTGAGTTTATTTGTATGTGTGTGTGTGATCTGTGAGTTTAATTGTATGTGTGTGTGTGATCTGTGAGTTTATTTGTGTGTATGTGTGTGTGATCTGTGAGTTTATTTGTATGTGTGTGTGTGATCTGTGAGTTTATTTGTATGTGTGTGTGTGATCTGTGAGTTTATTTGTATGTGTGTGTGTGATCTGTGAGTTTATTTGTGTGTGTATGTGTGTGTGTGATCTGTGAGTTTATTTGTATGTGTGTGTGTGATCTGTGAGTTTATTTGTATGTGTGTGTGTGTGATCTGTGAGTTTATTTGTATGTGTGTGTGTGATCTGTGAGTTTATTTGTGTGTATGTGTGTGTGTGATCTGTGAGTTTATTTGTATGTGTGTGTGTGTGATCTGTGAGTTTATTTGTATGTGTGTGTGTGATCTGTGAGTTTATTTGTGTGTATGTGTGTGTGTGATCTGTGAGTTTATTTGTGTGTATGTGTGTGTGATCTGTGAGTTTATTTGTATGTGTGTGTGTGTGATCTCTGAGTTTATTTGTATGTGTGTGTGTGATCTGTGAGTTTATTTGTGTGTATGTGTGTGTGTGTGATCTGTGAGTTTATTTGTATGTGTGTGTGTGATCTGTGAGTTTATTTGTGTGTATGTGTGTGTGTGATCTGTGAGTTTATTTGTGTGTGTATGTGTGTGTGTGATCTGTGAGTTTATTTGTATGTGTGTGTGTGTGATCTGTGAGTTTATTTGTATGTGTGTGTGTGATCTGTGAGTTTATTTGTGTGTGTGTGTGTGATCTGTGAGTTTATTTGTGTGTATGTGTGTGTGATCTGTGAGTTTATTTGTATGTGTGTGTGATCTGTGAGTTTATTTGTATGTGTGTGTGTGATCTGTGAGTTTATTTGTGTGTGTATGTGTGTGTGTGATCTGTGAGTTTATTTGTATGTGTGTGTGTGATCTGTGAGTTTATTTGTATGTGTGTGTGTGATCTGTGAGTTTATTTGTATGTGTGTGTGTGATCTGTGAGTTTATTTGTGTGTATGTGTGTGTGATCTGTGAGTTTATTTGTGTGTATGTGTGTGTGATCTGTGAGTTTATTTGTATGTGTGTGTGTGATCTGTGAGTTTATGTGTGTGTGTGTGTGATCTGTGAGTTTATTTGTATGTGTGTGTGTGATCTGTGAGTTTATTTGTGTGTGTATGTGTGTGTGTGATCTGTGAGTTTATTTGTATGTGTGTGTGTGTGATCTGTGAGTTTATTTGTATGTGTGTGTGTGATCTGTGAGTTTATTTGTGTGTATGTGTGTGTGTGATCTGTGAGTTTATTTGTGTGTATGTGTGTGTGATCTGTGAGTTTATTTGTATGTGTGTGTGTGATCTGTGAGTTTATGTGTGTGTGTGTGTGATCTGTGAGTTTATTTGTATTTGTGTGTGTGATCTGTGAGTTTATTTGTATGTGTGTGTGATCTGTGAGTTTATTTGTGTGTGTATGTGTGTGTGTGATCTGTGAGTTTATGTGTGTGTGTGTGATCTGTGAGTTTATTTGTATGTGTGTGTGTGATCTGTGTTTTTTTGTGTGTGTGTGATCTGTGAGTTTATTTGTGTGTGTATGTGTGTGTGTGATCTGTGAGTTTATTTGTATGTGTGTGTGTGATCTGTGAGTTTATTTGTATGTGTGTGTGTGTGATCTGTGAGTTTATTTGTATGTGTGTGTGTGATCTGTGAGTTTATTTGTATGTGTGTGTGTGATCTGTGAGTTTATTTGTATGTGTGTGTGTGTGATCTGTGAGTTTATTTGTATGTGTGTGTGTGTGATCTGTGAGTTTATTTGTATGTGTGTGTGTGTGATCTGTGAGTTTATTTGTATGTGTGTGTGTGATCTGTGAGTTTATTTGTATGTGTGTGTGTGATCTGTGAGTTTATTTGTATGTGTGTGTGTGATCTGTGAGTTTTATTGTATGTGTGTGTGTGATCTGTGAGTTTATTTGTGTGTATGTGTGTGTGATCTGTGAGTTTATTTGTATGTGTGTGTGTGATCTGTGAGTTTATTTGTATGTGTGTGTGTGTGATCTGTGAGTTTATTTGTATGTGTGTGTGTGATCTGTGAGTTTATTTGTATGTGTGTGTGTGATCTGTGAGTTTATATGTATGTGTGTGTGTGATCTGTGAGTTTATTTGTATGTGTGTGTGTGATCTGTGAGTTTATTTGTGTGTATGTGTGTGTGTGATCTGTGAGTTTATTTGTGTGTATGTGTGTGTGATCTGTGAGTTTATTTGTATGTGTGTGTGTGATCTGTGAGTTTATTTGTATGTGTGTGTGTGATCTGTGAGTTATTTGTATGTGTGTGTGTGATCTGTGAGTTTATTTGTGTGTGTGTGTGTGATCTGTGAGTTTATTTGTATGTGTGTGTGTGTATCTGTGAGTTTATTTGCATGTGTGTGTGTGTGATTTGGGACTTTTATTTGTATGTGTGTGTGTGATCTGTGTTTTTTTTTGTGTGTGTGTGTGATCTGTGAGTTTATTTGTGTGTGTATGTGTGTGTGTGATCTGTGAGTTTATTTGTGTGTGTGTGTGATCTGTGAGTTTATTTGTATGTGTGTGTGTGTGATCTGTGAGTTTATTTGTATGTGTGTGTGTGATCTGTGAGTTTATTTGTATGTGTGTGTGATCTGTGAGTTTATTTGTGTGTATGTGTGTGTGTGATCTGTGAGTTTATTTGTATGTGTGTGTGTGATCTGTGAGTTTATTTGTATGTGTGTGTGTGTGTGATCTGTGAGTTTATTTGTGTGTGTGTGTGTGATCTGTGAGTTTATTTGTATGTGTGTGTGATCTGTGAGTTTATTTGTGTGTATGTGTGTGTGTGATCTGTGAGTTTATTTGTGTGTATGTGTGTGTGATCTGTGAGTTTATTTGTATGTGTGTGTGTGATCTGTGAGTTTATGTGTGTGTGTGTGTGATCTGTGAGTTTATTTGTATGTGTGTGTGTGATCTGTGAGTTTATTTGTGTGTATGTGTGTGTGTGATCTGTGAGTTTATTTGTGTGTATGTGTGTGTGATCTGTGAGTTTATTTGTATGCGTGTGTGTGTGATCTGTGAGTTTATTTGTATGTGTGTGTGTGATCTGTGAGTTTATTTGTGTGTGTATGTGTGTGTGTGATCTGTGAGTTTATTTGTATGTGTGTGTGTGTGTGATCTGTGAGTTTATTTGTATGTGTGTGTGTGATCTGTGAGTTTATTTGTGTGTATGTGTGTGTGTGATCTGTGAGTTTATTTGTGTGTATGTGTGTGTGATCTGTGAGTTTATTTGTATGTGTGTGTGTGTGATCTCTGAGTTTATTTGTATGTGTGTGTGATCTGTGAGTTTATTTGTGTGTATGTGTGTGTGTGTGATCTGTGAGTTTATTTGTGTGTGCGTGTGTGTGATCTGTGAGTTTATTTGTGGTGTGCGTGTGTGTGATCTGTGAGTTTATTTGTGTGTGCGTGTGTGTGTGTGATCTGTGAGTTTATTTGTGTGTGTGTGTGTGATCTGTGATTTTATTTGTATGTGTGTGTGTGATCTGTGAGACTTTTGTGTGTGTGTGTGATCTGTGAGTTTTTTATGTGTATGATCTGTGAGTTTGGTGTATCTGTGTGATCTGTGAGTTTGTGTATCTGTGTAATCTGTGAGTTTGTGTATCTGTGTGATCTGTGAGGTTGTATCTGTGAGTGAGATCTGCAAGTTTTTTAATGTGTGTGTGATCTGTGAGTCTTTGTATGTGTGTGTGATCTGTGAGTTTTTTTTTAATCTGTGTGTGATCTGAGTTTATTTGTATGTGTTCTGTGAGTTTATTTGTATGTGATCTGTGAGGTTTTTGTATGTATAATCTGTGAGGGTTTTGTATGTGTGTGTGTGATCTGTGAGTTTATTTGTATGTGTGTGTGTGATCTGTGAGTTTATTTGTATGTGTGTGTGTGATCTGTGAGTTTATGTGTGTGTGTGATCTGTGAGTTTATTTGTGTGTGTGTGTGTGTGATCTGTGAGTTTATTTGTATGTGTGTGTGTGATCTGTGAGTTTATTTGTATGTGTGTGTGTGATCTGTGAGTTTATTTGTATGTGTGTGTGTGATCTGTGAGTTTATTTGTATGTGTGTGTGTGATCTGTGAGTTTATTTGTATGTGTGTGTGTGATCTGTGAGTTTATTTGTATGTGTGTGTGTGATCTGTGAGTTTATTTGTATGTGTGTGTGTGATCTGTGAGTTTATTTGCGTGTGTGTGATCTGTGAGTTTATTTGTGTGTGTGTGTGTGTGATCTGTGAGTTTATTTGTATGTGTGTGTGTGATCTGTGAGTTTATTTGTATGTGTGTGTGTGATCTGTGAGTTTATTTGTATGTGTGTGTGTGATCTGTGAGTTTATTTGTATGTGTGTGTGATCTGTGAGTTTATTTGCGTGTGTGTGATCTGTGAGTTTATTTGTATGTGTGTGTGTGATCTGTGAGTTTATTTGTGTGTGTGTGATCTGTGAGTTTATTTGTGTGTGTGTGATCTGTGAGTTTATTTGTGTGTGCATGTGTGTGTGTGATCTGTGAGTTTATTTGTATGTGATCTGTGAGGTTTTTGTATGTGTAATCTGTGAGGGTTTTGTATGCGTGTGTGTGTGATCTGTGAGTTTATTTGTATGTGTGTGTGTGATCTGTGAGTTTATTTGTATGTGTGTGATCTGTGAGTTTTGCATGCATGTGTGATCTGTGAGTTTATTTGTGTGTGCGTGTGTGTGTGTGATCTGTGAGTTTATTTGTGTGTGCGTGTGATCTGTGAGTTTATTTGTGTGTGTGTGTGTGTGATCTGTGAGTTTGTGTGTGCGTGTGTGATCTGTGAGTTTTGCATGCATGTGTGATCTGTGAGTTTAATTGTATGTGTGTGTGTGTGATCTGTGAGTTTATTTGTGTGTGTGTGTGTGATCTGTGAGTTTATTTGTATGTGTGTGTGTGATCTATGAGTTTTGCATGCATATGTGATCTGTGAGTTTATTTGTGTGTGCGTGTGTGTGTGTGATCTGTGAGTTTATTTGTGTGTGTGTGTGATCTGTGAGTTTATTTGTGTGTGTGTGTGATCTGTGAGTTTATTTGTGTGTGCGTGTGTGTGATCTGTGAGTTTATTTGTGTGGGTGTGTGTGATCTGTGAGGCTTTTGTGTGTGTGTGTGATCTGTGAGTTTTTTTTAATCTGTGTGTGATCTGAGTATATTTGTATGTGTTCTGTGAGTATATTTGTATGTGTTCTGTGAGTATATTTGTATGTGATCTGTGAGGTTTTTGTATGTGTGATCTGTGAGGGTTTTGTATGTGTAATCTGTGAGGGTTTTGTATGTGTGTGTGTGTGATCTGTGAGTTTATTTGTATTTGTGTGATCTGTGAGTTTTGCATGCATGTGTGATCTGTGAGTTTATTTGTGTGTGTGTGTGTGCGTGTGTGTGATCTGTGAGTTTATTTTTGTGTGTGTGTGTGTGTGTGTGTGATCTGTGAGACTTGTGTGTGTGATCTGTGAGTTTATTTGTATGTGTGTGTGTGATCTGTGAGACTTGTGTGTGTGATCTGTGAGACTTTTGTGTGTGTGTGTGATCTGTGTTTTTGTATGCATGTGTGATCTGTGAGTTAATTTGTATGTCTGTGTGTGATCTGTGAGTTAATTTGTATGTCTGTGTGTGATCTGTGAGTTAATTTGTATGTCTGTGTGTGATCTGTGAGTTAATTTGTATGTCTGTGTGTGATCTGTGAGTTAATTTGTATGTCTGTGTGTGATCTGTGAGTTAATTTGTATGTCTGTGTGTGATCTGTGAATTTTTCTGTGTGTGTGATCTGTGTTTTTTTTTGTGTGTGTGTGTGATCTGAGTTTTTGTATGCACGTGTAATCTGTGAGGTTTTTTATGTATGTGTGTGTGATCTGTGAGTTTATTTGTATGTATGTGTGTGTGATCTGTGAGTTTATTTGTATGTGATCTGTGAGTTTATTTGTATGTGATCTGTGAGGTTTTTGTATGTCTGTGAGGGTTTTGTGTGTGTGTGTGTGTGTGTGTGATCTGTGAGTTTATTTGTGTGTGTGTGTGTGTGTGTGTGATCTGTGAGTTTATTTGTGTGTGCGTGTGATCTGTGAGTTTATTTGTGTGTGTGTGTGTGTGATCTGTGAGTTTGTGTGTGCGTGTGTGATCTGTGAGTTTTGCATGCATGTGTGATCTGTGAGTTTAATTGTATGTGTGTGTGTGTGATCTGTGAGTTTATTTGTGTGTGTGTGTGTGATCTGTGAGTTTATTTGTATGTGTGTGTGTGATCTATGAGTTTTGCATGCATATGTGATCTGTGAGTTTATTTGTATGTGTGTGTGTGTGTGTGTGTGTGATCAGTGAGTTTATTTTTATGTGATCTGTGAGGTTTTTGTATGTGTGTGATCTGTGAGTTTGTGTGTGTGTGTGTGTGTGTGAGATCTGTGAGTTTGTGTGTGTGATCTGTGAGTTTATTTGTATGTGTGTGTGTGATCTGTGAGTTTTGCATGCATGTGTGATCTGAGTTTATTTGTATGTGTGTGTGTGTGATCTGTGAGTTTATTTGTGTGTGTGTGTGTGTGATCTGTGAGTTTATTTGTATGTGTGTGTGTGTGATCTGTGAGTTTATTTGTATGTGTGTGTGTGATCTGTGAGTTTTGCATGCATGTGTGATCTGTGAGTTTATTTGTGTGTGTGTGATCTGTGATTTTATTTGTGTGTGTGTGTGTGATCTGTGAGTTTATTTGTGTGTGTGTGTGATCTGTGAGTTTATTTGTATGTGTGTGTGTGATCTGTGAGTTTTGCATGCATGTGTGATCTGAGTTTATTTGTATGTGTGTGTGTGTGTGATCTGTGAGTTTATTTGTGTGTGTGTGTGTGTGTGATCTGTGAGTTTATTTGTGTGTGTGTGTGTGTGTGATCTGTGAGTTTATTTGTATGTATGTGTGTGTGTGATCTGTGAGTTTATTTGTATGTGTGTGTGTGATCTGTGAGTTTTGCATGCATGTGTGATCTGTGAGTTTATTTGTGTGTGTGTGATCTGTGATTTTATTTGTGTGTGTGTGTGTGTGATCTGTGAGTTTATTTGTGTGTGTGTGTGATCTATGAGTTTATTTGTATGCGTGTGTGTGTGATCTGTGAGTTTATTTGTGTGTGTGTGATCTGTGAGTTTATTTGTGTGTGTGTGTGATCTGTGAGTTTATTTGTGTGTGTGTGATCTGTGAGTTTATTTGTATGTGTGTGTGTGATCTGTGAGTTTATTTGTGTGTGTGTGTGTGATCTGTGAGTTTATTTGTATGTGTGTGTGTGTGATCTGTGAGTTTATTTGTGTGTGTGTGTGTGTGTGTGTGATCTGTGAGTTTATTTGTATGTGTGTGTGTGTGATCTGTGAGTTTATTTGTATGTGTGTGTGTGTGTGATCTGTGAGTTTATTTGTGTGTGTGTGATCTGTGAGTTTATTTGTGTGTGTGTGTGTGTGTGTGTGTGATCTGTGAGTTTATTTGTGTGTGTGTGTGTGATCTGTGAGTTTGTGTGTGTGTGTCAGACTCAGATACGATAGCTAGTAATGAGAGTCATATAATGAGTTGTGTGAACCACAGCTGCTGAGAATCATACTTGTACTAAAGAATATGAATGATTGTAGCAGAATGAAATGTTGCTATGTGACATAAACTATCATGAGTGATAGTGTCAAACAGCAGATTAAACAGTCAGCAAGGATGATATTAGGGGAATAGGTGAGAAAACACTATTGCTATCACATGTGTTTGGTATTAACACTGCTTTTATATAGCAGTGTCTCTCACTGTGAATCCCAAATAAAAAAAGAACAAACTTACAAAGTACTTGCAAAAAATAATTATCATAAAGCACAGCTATGCAGAGGATAAATGTTGATCAACTTATTTATATATATATGTGGTATTTTGAGAGGATAAGAGTAATGTGCACAACAAAAGAAAAACTGACAGGTTGCTCTTTAGGGTGAACTGAAAATACAGGCTCAGTGAATAACGGTAGCAGTAAGAACAAACTTGTAACAACTGAACTTTTAAAAGTACCTGAGTGGAAGTTAATACCCTAGAGAGTGAGGTCTGGAATCCGGTAAAGAGAACCCCAGTGGGGAGTAAGCTGGTCCGGAGTAGAGAGCTTGATCAGGGCTCAGGTAGTTCTGTTGATGGCGTGTGACGTCACCGCGGAGTGATTCAAAGTAGATCCGGTACTCAGTGAGAGGTTGTGCAGGTAAGGTTCAGAGAGGAGCAGGGAAACAGGCAAGGCTCAGGATAAAACCGTTTAGCTACCACTGGGTGGCAGACGGTCAATAACAAGCAATGTAGGATAGTAGATTAGAGGTTTTATAGAGAAAGTTGTTAATCAGAGTTTATTATTTAAAGAAACAGGTACATCGATATGCCTTGCAGCAGTGAGCCTGACAGTGTGTGATCTGTGAGTTTATTTGTATGTGTGTGTGTGATCTGTGAGTTTATTTGTATGTGTGTGTGTGATCTGTGAGTTTATTTGTATGTGTGTGTGTGATCTGTGAGTTTATTTGTATGTGTGTGTGTGATCTGTGAGTTTATTTGTATGTGTGTGTGATCTGTGAGTTTATTTGTATGTGTGTGTGTGATCTGTGAGTTTATTTGTATGTATGTGTGTGTGATCTGTGAGTTTATTTGTATGTGTGTGTGTGATCTGTGAGTTTATTTGTATGTGTGTGTGTGATCTGTGAGTTTATTTGTATGTGTGTGTGTGATCTGTGAGTTTATTTGTATGTGTGTGTGTGATCTGTGAGTTTATTTGTATGTGTGTGTGTGATCTGTGAGTTTATTTGTATGTGTGTGTGTGATCTGTGAGTTTATTTGTGTGTGTGTGTGTGATCTGTGAGTTTATTTGTATGTGTGTGTGTGATCTGTGAGTTTATTTGTATGTGTGTGTGTGATCTGTGAGTTTATTTGTATGTGTGTGTGTGATCTGTGAGTTTATTTGTGTGTATGTGTGTGTGTGATCTGTGAGTTTATTTGTATGTATGTGTGTGTGATCTGTGAGTTTATTTGTATGTGTGTGTGTGATCTGTGAGTTTATTTGTATGTGTGTGTGTGATCTGTGAGTTTATTTGTATGTGTGTGTGTGATCTGTGAGTTTATTTGTGTGTAGTGTGTGTGATCTGTGAGTTTATTTGTATGTGTGTGTGTGATCTGTGAGTTTATTTGTATGTGTGTGTGTGTGATCTGTGAGTTTATTTGTATGTGTGTGTGTGATCTGTGAGTTTATTTGTATGTGTGTGTGTGATCTGTGAGTTTATTTGTGTGTATGTGTGTGTGTGATCTGTGAGTTTATTTGTATGTGTGTGTGTGATCTGTGAGTTTATTTGTATGTGTGTGTGTGATCTGTGAGTTTATTTGTATGTGTGTGTGTGATCTGTGAGTTTATTTGTGTGTGTGTGTGTGTGATCTGTGAGTTTATTTGTGTGTATGTGTGTGTGTGATCTGTGAGTTTATTTGTATGTGTGTGTGATCTGTGAGTTTATTTGTGTGTATGTGTGTGTGTGTGATCTGTGAGTTTATTTGTATGTGTGTGTGTGATCTGTGAGTTTATTTGTATGTGTGTGTGTGATCTGTGAGTTTATTTGTATGTGTGTGTGTGATCTGTGAGTTTATTTGTATGTGTGTGTGTGATCTGTGAGTTTATTTGTGTGTAGTGTGTGTGTGATCTGTGAGTTTATTTGTATGTGTGTGTGTGTGATCTGTGAGTTTATTTGTATGTGTGTGTGTGATCTGTGAGTTTATTTGTGTGTATGTGTGTGTGTGATCTGTGAGTTTATTTGTATGTGTGTGTGTGATCTGTGAGTTTATTTGTATGTGTGTGTGTGATCTGTGAGTTTATTTGTGTGTATGTGTGTGTGTGATCTGTGAGTTTATTTGTATGTGTGTGTGTGTGATCTGTGAGTTTATTTGTATGTGTGTGTGTGATCTGTGAGTTTATTTGTGTGTATGTGTGTGTGTGATCTGTGAGTTTATTTGTGTGTATGTGTGTGTGATCTGTGAGTTTATTTGTATGTGTGTGTGTGATCTGTGAGTTTATGTGTGTGTGTGTGTGATCTGTGAGTTTATTTGTATGTGTGTGTGTGATCTGTGAGTTTATTTGTGTGTGTATGTGTGTGTGTGATCTGTGAGTTTATTTGTATGTGTGTGTGTGTGATCTGTGAGTTTATTTGTATGTGTGTGTGTGATCTGTGAGTTTATTTGTGTGTATGTGTGTGTGTGATCTGTGAGTTTGTGTGTATGTGTGTGTGATCTGTGAGTTTATTTGTATGTGTGTGTGTGATCTGTGAGTTTATTTGTATGTGTGTGTGTGATCTGTGAGTTTATTTGTATGTGTGTGTGTGATCTGTGAGTTTATTTGTGTGTGTGTGTGTGATCTGTGAGTTTATTTGTATGTGTGTGTGTGATCTGTGAGTTTATTTGTGTGTATGTGTGTGTGTGATCTGTGAGTTTATTTGTATGTGTGTGTGTGTGATCTGTGAGTTTATTTGTATGTGTGTGTGTGATCTGTGAGTTTATTTGTATGTGTGTGTGTGATCTGTGTTTTTTTTTGTGTGTATGTGTGTGTGTGATCTGTGAGTTTATTTGTATGTGTGTGTGTGATCTGTGAGTTTATTTGTATGTGTGTGTGTGATCTGTGAGTTTATTTGTATGTGTGTGTGTGATCTGTGAGTTTATTTGTGTGTATGTGTGTGATCTGTGAGTTTATTTGTGTGTGTGTGTGTGATCTGTGAGTTTATTTGTATGTGTGTGTGTGATCTGTGAGTTTATTTGTGTGTATGTGTGTGATCTGTGAGTTTATTTGTGTGTGTGTGTGTGATCTGTGAGTTTATTTGTGTGTATGTGTGTGTGTGATCTGTGAGTTTGTGTGTATGTGTGTGTGATCTGTGAGTTTATTTGTATGTGTGTGTGTGATCTGTGAGTTTATTTGTATGTGTGTGTGTGATCTGTGAGTTTATTTGTATGTGTGTGTGTGATCTGTGAGTTTATTTGTATGTGTGTGTGTGATCTGTGTTTTTTTTTTTGTGTGTATGTGTGTGTGTGATCTGTGAGTTTATTTGTATGTGTGTGTGTGATCTGTGAGTTTATTTGTATGTGTGTGTGTGATCTGTGAGTTTATTTGTATGTGTGTGTGTGATCTGTGAGTTTATTTGTATCTGTGTGTGTGTGATCTGTGAGTTTATTTGTATGTGTGTGTGTGTGTGATCTGTGAGTTTATTTGTGTGTGTGTGTGTGTGATCTGTGAGTTTATTTGTATGTGTGTGATCTGTGAGTTTATTTGTATGTGTGTGTGTGATCTGTGAGTTTATTTGTATGTGTGTGTGTGATCTGTGAGTTTATTTGTATGTGTGTGTGTGTGATCTGTGAGTTTATTTGTGTGTGTGTGTGTGATCTGTGAGTTTATTTGTATGTGTGTGTGTGTGATCTGTGAGTTTATTTGTATGTGTGTGTGTGATCTGTGAGTTTAATTGTATGTGTGTGTGTGATCTGTGAGTTTATTTGTATGTGTGTGTGATCTGTGAGTTTATTTGTGTGTGTATGTGTGTGTGTGATCTGTGAGTTTATGTGTGTGTGTGTGATCTGTGAGTTTATTTGTATGTGTGTGTGTGATCTGTGAGTTTATTTGTGTGTGTGTGTGTGATCTGTGAATTTATTTGTATGTGTGTGTGTGTGTGTGTGATCTGTGAGTTTATTTGTATGTGTGTGTGTGATC
Organism: Bombina bombina; assembly: GCF_027579735.1. Taxonomy (NCBI): domain Eukaryota; kingdom Metazoa; phylum Chordata; class Amphibia; order Anura; family Bombinatoridae; genus Bombina; species Bombina bombina. The sequence goes on from NC_069504.1 coordinate 1,153,989,592, forward strand.
TGTGAGTTTATTTGTATGTGTGTGTGTGATCTGTGAGTTTATTTGTATGTGTGTGTGTGATCTGTGAGTTTATTTGTGTGTATGTGTGTGATCTGTGAGTTTATTTGTATGTGTGTGTGTGATCTGTGAGTTTATTTGTATGTGTGTGTGTGATCTGTGAGTTTATTTGTGTGTATGTGTGTGTATGATCTGTGAGTTTATTTGTGTGTATGTGTGTGTGTGATCTGTGAGTTTATTTGTGTGTGTGTGTGTGTGATCTGTGAGTTTATGTGTGTGTGTGTGTGTGTGATCTGTGAGTTTATTTGTATGTGTGTGTGTGTGATCTGTGAGTTTATTTGTATGTGTGTGTGTGATCTGTGAGTTTATTTGTATGTGTGTGTGTGATCTGTGAGTTTATTTGTATGTGTGTGTGTGATCTGTGAGTTTATTTGTATGTGTGTGTGTGATCTGTGAGTTTATTTGTATGTGTGTGTGTGTGATCTGTGAGTTTAATTGTATGTGTGTGTGTGTGTGATCTGTGAGTTTATTTGTATGTGTGTGTGTGATCTGTGAGTTTTGCATGCATGTGTGATCTGTGAGTTTATTTGTGTGTGTGTGTGTGATCTGTGAATTTATTTGTATGTGTGTGTGTGATCTGTGAGTTTATTTGTATGTGTGTGTGTGATCTGTGAGTTTATTTGTGTGTATGTGTGTGATCTGTGAGTTTATTTGTATGTGTGTGTGTGATCTGTGAGTTTATTTGTATGTGTGTGTGTGATCTGTGAGTTTATTTGTATGTGTGTGTGTGATCTGTGAGTTTATTTGTATGTGTGTGTGTGATCTGTGAGTTTTGCATGCATGTGTGATCTGTGAGTTTATTTGTATGTGTGTGTGTGATCTGTGAGTTTTGCATGCATGTGTGATCTGTGAGTTTAATTGTATGTGTGTGTGTGATCTGTGAGTTTTGCATGCATGTGTGATCTGTGAGTTTATTTGTATGTGTGTGTGTGATCTGTGAGTTTTGCATGCATGTGTGATCTGTGAGTTTAATTGTATGTGTGTGTGTGATCTGTGAGTTTTGCATGCATGTGTGATCTGTGAGTTTATGTGTGTAGGCTTACCATAATTTTTAGAGATGAAACTGGGACCACTTGGCACGGTGCCAGTGGGGGGTGTGGTCAGGTGTGTGGCCAAGGGGCGGGGCATTTGTCGACCAGAACTAATTTTCCATGCACAATTATATTACTACATTTTTTTGCAGCACAATTGTATTACCATCCATAATTAATGATCATGACCCAAGCAGCACAATTATATTACCATCCATAATTAATGATTATGACCCCAGCAGCACAATTATATTACCATAATTAATGATGATGACCCCAGCAGCACAATTATATTACCATAATTAATGATGATGACCCCAGCAGCACAATTATATTACCATAATTAATGATGATGACCTCAGCAGCACAATTACCATAATTAATGATGATGACCCCAGCAGCACAATTATATTACCATAATAATGATGATGACCCCAGCAGCACAATTATATTACTATAATTAATGATGATGACGCCAGCAGCACAATTATATTACCATAATTAATGATGATGACCCTGGCAACACAATATATTACCATAATTAACGATCATGAGCACAGCAGCACAATTATATTACCATCCATAATTAATGTAATTGTGCTGCTGGGGTCATCATCATCATGTTAATTTAATTGTGCTGCTGGGGTCATCATCATTAATTATGTTAATATAATTGTGCTGCTGGGGTCATCCATCATCATCATCATTAATTTAATGATGAGTTGACCCCAGCAGCACAATTATATTGACATAATTAATGATGATGACCCCAGCAGCACAATTATTAATGGAGATATCTAATAATATAAATAAATAATAACACCACATAGCAGATAGAGATAGCAGCCTAAGATATGTGGTTGCATATGAAAAAAGGAAAAGATCAAGTAATATTGTATTGTAGTAAGTAACTCACACGTACTTATCATTATCAGCAAGAAGATCTGCAAGAGTCAAGAAATTTGTTGTTGTTGGTATTTGCTTCAGCAACAGGAAGCCACAGTGTGCAGCCCCATGATGCGTTCTCCTAAGTTGAAGGCGCCTAAAACACTGAGTGTGAAGCAGAGGTGGAGCACACGTTATCAGTCGGATTCTGTGACCCGTCTGTTGCAGGAATGTGGTGACGTCACGGTCGCACATTCCGACGGGCAGCAGACAGCTGTAAAAGGCAGTGCATGCTGCATGCGCAACAAAGCTAAATTCACAGATTTGCCGGTGTTCTATCATTCCAGCTAATTCATCAGACTACGCTAGTCTGATGAATTTGCTGGAATGATTGATAGAACACCGGCGGCCGGGACAAAAATGAAAAACGGGTGGGACACTGGGACAGGGGCTCAAAACAGGGACAATCCCGGTAAAAACGGGACGTATGGTAAGCCTATGTGTGTGTGATCTGTGAGTTTATTTGTATGTGTGTGTGTGATCTGTGAGTTTATTTGTGTGTGTGTGTGATCTGTGAGTTTATTTGTATGTGTGTGTGTGTGATCTGTTAGTTTATTTGTATGTGTGTGTGTGATCTGTGAGTTTATTTGTGTGTGTGTGTGATCTGTGAGTTTATTTGTATGTGTGTGTGTGTGATCTGTGAGTTTATTTGTATGTGTGTGTGTGATCTGTGAGTTTATTTGTGTGTGTGTGTGTGTGATCTGTGAGTTTATTTGTATGTGTGTGTGTGATCTGTGAGTTTATTTGTGTGTGTGTGTGTGTGTGTGTGTGTGTGTGATCTGTGAGTTTATTTGTATGTGTGTGTGTGTGTGATCTGTGAGTTTATTTGTATGTGTGTGTGTGATCTGTGAGTTTATTTGTGTGTGTGTGTGTGATCTGTGAGTTTATTTGTATGTGTGTGTGTGTGATCTGTGAGTTTATTTGTATGTGTGTGTGTGATCTGTGAGTTTATTTGTGTGTGTGTGTGTGATCTGTGAGTTTATTTGTATGTGTGTGTGTGATCTGTGAGTTTATTTGTGTGTGCGTGTGTGATCTGTGAGTTTTGCATGCATGTGTGATCTGTGAGTTTATTTGTATGTGTGTGTGTGTGATCTGTGAGTTTATTTGTGTGTGCGTGTGTGTGATCTGTGAGTTTATTTGTGTGTGTGTGTGTGATCTGTGAGTTTATTTGTATGTGTGTGTGTGATCTGTGAGTTTATTTGTGTGTGTGTGTGTGATCTGTGAGTTTATTTGTATGTGTGTGTGTGATCTGTGAGTTTATTTGTGTGTGTGTGATCTGTGAGTTTATTTGTGTGTGTGTGTGTGATCTGTGAGTTTATTTGTATGTGTGTGTGTGATCTGTGAGTTTATTTGTATGTGTGTGTGTGTGATCTGTGAGTTTATTTGTATGTGTGTGATCTGTGAGTTTATTTGTATGTGTGTGTGTGATCTGTGAGTTTATTTGTGTGTATGTGTGTGTGTGTGATCTGTGAGTTAATTTGTATGTGTGTGTGTGTGATCTGTGAGTTTATTTGTATGTGTGTGTGTGTGATCTGTGAGTTTATTTGTATGTGTGTGATCTGTGAGTTTATTTGTATGTGTGTGTGTGATCTGTGAGTTTATTTGTGTGTATGTGTGTGTATGTGATCTGTGAGGTTTTTGTATGTGTGATCTGTGAGGGTTTTGTATGTGTGTGTGTGATCTGTGAGTTTATTTGTATGTGTGTGTGTGATCTGTGAGTTTATTTGTATGTGTGTGTTTGATCTGTGAGTTTATTTGTGTGTGTGTGATCTGTGAGTTTATTTGTATCTGTGTGTGTGTGATCTGTGAGTTTATTTGTATGTGTGTGTGTGATCTGTGAGTTTATTTGTATGTGTGTGTGTGATCTGTGAGTTTATTTGTATGTGTGTGTGTGATCTGTGAGTTTATTTGTATGTGTGTGTGTGATCTGTGAGTTTATTTGTATGTGTGTGATCTGTGAGTTTTGCATGCATGTGTGATCTGTGAGTTTATTTGTGTCTGTGTGTGTGATCTGTGAGTTTATTTGTATGTGTGTGTGTGATCTGTGAGTTTTGCATGCATGTGTGATCTGTGAGTTTATTTTTGTGTGTGTGTGTGTGATCTGTGAGTTTTTGTATGCACCTGTGATCTGTGAGACTTTTGTGTGTGTGTGTGTGTGAGATCTGTGAGTTTTTCTATGTGTCTGTGTGTGATCTGTGAGTTTTTGTATGCACCTGTGATCTGTGAGACTTTTGTGTGTGTGTGATCTGTGAGATTTTTGTATGTGTGTGTGTGTGAGATCTGTGAGTTTTTCTATGTGTCTGTGTGTGATCTGTGAGTTTTTTTGTGTGTGATCTGTGAGTTTTTGTATGCATGTGTGATCTGTGAGATTTTTGTATGCGTGTGTGTGATCTGTGAGTTTTTGTACGTGTGTGAGATCTGTGAGTTTTTTTTATCTGTGTGTGATCTGTGAGTTTTTGTATGTGTGTGTAATCTGTGAGGATTTTTATGTGTGTGTGTGATCTGTGAGTTTATTTGTATGTGATCTGTGAGGTTTTTGTGTGTGTGTGATCTGTGAGTTTATTTGTATGTGATCTGTGAGGTTTTTGTGTGTGTGTGTGTTATGTGATAGGTGAGTTTATCTCGTATGTGTATGTTTGTGTGACAGTGTGATCTGTGAGTTTATTTGTATGTGTGACTGTGATCTGTGAGTTTATCTGTATGTGTGATTGTATTGGTATATTTATCAAATATTGTCAGATTAATTACAAATGAAATAAGAATTTGTTATAGTTTTTGTGTTTGCTTTTTATTCAAGTTTTACATATTGAAAAAAGTCTCTCAGGAGTTGAACCAACATTCAAAAATGATTATTTCTTTCTAATGACACGGTGAGTCCATGGATCATCATCAATTACTGTTGGGAATATCACTCCTGGCCAGCAGGAGAAGGCAAAGAGCACCACAGCAAATCTGTTAAGTATCACTTCCCTTTCTATAAACCTCAGTCATTCTCTTTGCCTGCAGTGCAAGAAGGAGGTGAAGTATCGGTGTCTGATAAGAATTTTCTTCAATCAAGATTTTATTATTTTAAAGCAGAGTAGGTTTGCTCTGATCTTTTCTTGGGTCTAGTCGTAGCCCGCGTCAGTCTTTTCAGTAAAGCAGTGGTGGCTTTTAAGCAATTGGGAACTTGCGGGGTATAATCCGCACTGCGTTTTCTCAATCAGTTTTGCTGCCCTATTCAGAAAGCCTGAGTAAGCTTACTCGGTTCTTTCTTCTTCCACATGTCAGGGCATCTGTAAATGTCAGTGGACAATATATATATATATATATATATATATATATATATATATATATATATATATATATATATATATATATATAATATAAGATTAAATAAGTATGAAATCTCTCAAATAGTAAGTTTGAGCATGCTCATTTTATCACTGAGTACATCCTGTGTATTTAGTATCTGAAATCAGACATAAGGCACTTTTTCCTGATTAACATAGCATTTGAAACAAAAGGTTTAGCTTTTGAAGCCCACAGCCCTGCAGGTGGTAGCAAACAGGGGCCTGATAATCAAGCAAGCCAGCATACATCATGGAATGTTTGGAGACGACATTCTGTACATAGTCAGATAAGCAACTACAATTCTGACTGTATAGTGATTAGCATAGACTTGTTAATAACCCTAAAGTTTAAATCCACAAATTCTAGACGATGAAAGTTGGCCAGGCAGAGACACATATGACATTACAGCCAATAAATTCATTTTAAAACTACAGCCTGCATAATTTAAATAATATATAACAATGTGTAATCTGCTGTGTTTTTATATGAATATAAGGGAACACTCAAATGAATATATATATATATATATATTGGTGGGAAGAGTGGTATTAATACCACTCTTCCCACCAATAGTTATTTCTATAAATTGAAATAGGACCCTGCAATTGCCCTCATTTCAGGTATAAGGGCAGCCAGTTCATTCATCTACTCTACTAATAAAAAACCTCTTGGGGGGAACACCTAGCGCTGAATCATTTTGCGCTCTCTCAACACAATAAATATATATATATATATATATATATATATATATTCAGACAACATATTAAATATGAACATGTCTTAACCCTATGTATTTTTTTTTTTTAAACATAGAATATCTTAAGGATTGAAAATGTCTCAAAATTAATAACGCTGTTATTTTCATTTTAGATCTGCATCTGGTATTGCCATGCATTTAAAAATGCATTAGAAATATGAAATATGCTGTGGTTTTATATGAATAAAAGGAAGAAATAACCAAATACTAATTTTAAATAGATTTTAAGATAATAGCAATATGATATTAGAAATAATACTGATGTTTCATATTAAAATAGTCAGGATGAATAATGTGACATAGTCCAATACATTTGGAACATGTGACTTGTAATATAAAGAAATTATAGTATTTTTTTTTTTTTAAATAATTTTTTATTGAGGTTTTTGGAAACAGTGACAATAGTAACTTAACATGCATCAATGTACAAATACATAATTGTGCTTACGAGTCAAACAAACAGAACAGCACTACCACAGATATAGATAATACAAACCAGTTAGGTGTAAATGATTACCACATAGGAAAGCAATTGTCATCACATTGGTAAGTATACTTAACATAAGGAATTAAAGATTCTTTAAAGGTATTTGGATGTCCTTCCAATTACTAGTCGTGCTACTTATCGACACTACGGGAAGGAGTGTATTACTATCATTTGGTAAGGTTACATAGTGCGTATATATAAGAAGTGGCAGTCTGTGGTAGTGGTTATATAATACAAGTGTCTGAAAATGGAACCTCATTTTTCTTGTATATAATAGAAATGATTCCCTGCTTTGTTCTTGTGGTCACTTTTGGACCTGAAAAATCTAATGAGGGGTGGTGAGGGAAATTGTTTTTTTGCATGGCCACTTGTGGGCCTAGTAAGGGGAGGGGAAATTCAGCGGGTGAGCACCGCTATGCAAATGAGGGAAAGGGTGGAGGGCGGAGCCATATATATATAGGTAATTTAAGGAACATGGTGGAATCTCTAAAGTTGTTTAACAGTGGGATAAAATGACACTACGAGAGTATGAACATGAGAGAGGATATGCAAACTTTGTATTGATAGAACATCTAACTCATATGGAAAATAAAAAATAGAAAAACAAGAAGAAAAAATACAAAAGAAAGGCAGATAATACAAAAACAACTATTAAAACCCAATTAACAATGCCCCAATGTGCACAAACCTTCAAACATATATAAAGATTTTCAGAGCGGATATAAGCATATATATTATAGAGCAGCTCATTTTAATAGGTATACTAATAGAGCAGCAATCCTCATCCACAAGTTATCTGTTGATATAGAAGTATATCTTCAATGTGTGGTGTGCAGAAAAAAGTTATGTTCTCTATTGGAAATGTACACCTAACTTAAAAGTATAAATTTGTCAGATGGGGACAGGTAAATATAAACTTAACTTAAAGGTGACCTGTGTTTTACAAAAGTATTAATCCTAATAGGCGAGATGACATAGGAGAAGGGCAAATTAGCCTCAAGTATGAAGTAGGTGGAGGGTTGTCATGGATTATAAGCAAAGCATATATCAAACTGATAGAATATCAATGATATCAGTATAGCCCCCAAGGCTAGTCTGATAACGCATAACCACTTATCTAGTGTTCTAATGTGCCTTGAGCCAGTGTGAAGTTCACAATAAAGTGTATGTTTCCTAGAATACTTGTCTGGTTCTAGCCCAAAAATTTGGCTATTGTCTGCAGGGCCAAAATGATCATATTAACATATAAACTATTCAGGCGTGCTCTGGGTACTCAAGCAGAGGATACCCCGCTTAATGACATCTAAAAGTTACATAAACTTAGTGTAGTAGTTTCAAAAATAAATAGATAGCATTAATATTTCCCTAATACATCTGTGAATGCATCTGATACTTGGTTATATCCCCACTACCTAGACAAATTAACCCACACCAGTTCTAGACAGATAATATGGCTGAATAAGCAAGGGAACTCATATAATATAACACTTAATGAACAGTTGATGTCTTATACAGAGAAATATAAAAGCATAACATTTACACACCTTAATAGTGGGACTTATCACATCCGCCTATACAGTAGAATTGTAAAACTTTTGGCAAAAATATGCAGGAAACTACGGCAGTAATCCTAATGTTTATAAGGGCTCACACTTCAATATACAAAAAATCAATTCAACCTTGCAGTGAGCAGTAGTATAATAATGTTATAGTAAATTAGGATGACCAGTGCCATAAAACTATGTGACATTAGGGGGTTAAAGATGAAGGGCTGTGGGGGTTAAACCAAGCATTGAAGGAATTAACAATCTTAATATGTTAGAAGATCCCAGCAAGGGAATGCTCTGCCTTTGTGAGCTTTGATTAAACATAAGAGGCCTTAGACGCAGTGTAGGCCATTCTGAAGACATGTGGGGTTGCACTAAGGTAGTGAGATATAGGTAGGGACATGAGTGTGATGGAAGACAAAGTGTAATATATAGAACCACAAACTAAAACTCATTTAACGTCAAACCTGCCCAATATACATAATGTAAGTAGCGCCTTCAACAAAACACTGGAATATACTGGGTTCTACAGGTCTTAGGTAACACCATAGTCAGCCGATTCCCAATCTAAGTCCGCAGGGAGCTCGGTGCCGAAAGTCTTGCAAGTTAATTAGGACTGAGCATGGCTTACTACTTGAGGGGATAAGTGCGGTTCCAGATGGGAGTATGAGGTGAACTGCCAGCCAGAGGTGTAGCGATTCCGAAGCCTGGGCCCAGCGACCCACTGTATCTCCAGAGACAGCAAGTGTATTTCCCCATCTGGGTGCAGAGACAGGCTGAGATGTGTTGACGCTGAGATCTGCTCACCGGTGCGCCGCTCCCTTCCACAACTCAAAGTAAGAACCACGGGTTTCTTCTCAGCTGTGCCTAGGGAGAATGAGCTGCCCAAAGATGGTGTCTTATCCGTGCTCCTGAATCTTGCAGTGAGGTCTAGGTGCTTTCCCAGCTTCTCATCCGGGGGTAACCCAGATTGCAGTAGTTCTGAATGACCCGCAGATGGGGGATCAGTAGCAGATCTCGAGTTAGCTGGTAACTTGACTTCCGTTATCTGGGGGCTGTACTGTAAATCCTCAGTGAGTGCATGAAATTGAGTGTCCATCTTGTGAGCCATATTTATAAGTAGCAAGTGCAAAGTCTTGTAGTTCTCCCCCATCATGTATATGCAGTGGAGAAAAAACAGCTCAGACCGAGAGGGGGTATTAGTGCCAAAATCACTAGGCTATCACCTCGTCTCTCTAACTGTCCAAAGTAGCTCCAACTGGGATGATTTCTAGGATATATGTGTCAGTGAATACAGCGACTCCACTAGCAGTAGTACCACATCATTAGAATAGAAGATTTACCGCTATGGTATAAATAAGTAGCGGGTTATCTCTTGAGGCTTTGGGAGCTTTCATTTGTTTTCTTTCATCCCTGCGAATGTTCTTTAAGATGGCGGTTCGTCCTTTTCATCTATTGTAGCAGGCCAAAAAAAATTTCGTATGTCGATGTGGTGTCTACCATCATGTTTTCAACTTCATCAAAGCCTTAGTTCTACCCTCCAGAACTTAATGAAAAGCTAGGCTTAGTATATAAATCCCTAATTTGGTCAATATAGAGAGATATTTAGACAAATATCAGGAGCTCTAAAAAGATGCATCTTTCTGCTTCGGCAGTTGGCTCCGCCCCCCAAATTATAGTATTTTAAATAAACATTTTAAAGAAATGTTTTTACTGTATAGAAATAATTGAATGAAGCTGTTTGTCATTGTATGCTGCCCCCAGTGTTGTGATGCGAGAATTACAGCCAAAAGATTTGACTGTTAACAAAACATACATTTCCCTAGTAACCATGCATTGCCAGGGAATCAATGAAGGGAGGCGTCTTCCAAGTTGACCTATGAGTTGTTCAGATCCGAAGGGCCTAACAAATTCACCAATGATGGTACAGAACAAAAAGGGGTGGGGTTATATCACATGATATAACCCCATGCATGGAGATAGTCTGGGCTGCTGGACTTTTGCTGAACTAGTGACTGAGAACTTGTTGCCTGGTACCCGGTCACTATAAGCAGATTTGGGCTACCATTCTTATCAACATTGCAGAAGACTCCTTTTGTATTCTGAGGTTACTTGGACCTGTTGAGAAATATTGGAAGCTGAATATCGATTTGGTTATTTTTGGTAAAGTATAAGAGGTTGCTAAATATAGGTAATATTTAAAACAAATATATTCATTGTCGCTGCAGTTAAATTACAACTGATAGATTTAAAGAGCATATTTGTATTTTAGACTCATATTCATAGTCCTGTATAGTTTTAAGCTTGCCTTTTGTATGCTAAATAATTTACCTTTGCAAATATATAGATATATCTTAGAATTCATCTTAACTGTAGGTAATTAAGAACTTATTCCAGCATAGATAAATTGGCATTTAAACTGACTGTTTACATTAAGACTATATATACTTCTGGTGGTTTAATTCGAATTGTATTAGAATCATTTGTGGTTTAAATGACTTAATTGTAATAGTCTGAATGTTAGTGGCTTATATCTTGGTGTCTCATTGTGGTATTTTAATGCAATTCAATTGTGAATAAAGTTAATAAATAAGGTAAATTTTATGATCTTTGCATAGCATATTATAACAGTTTAAACGTGTGTAGTTTTTATTCATATATGGCTTTCTACAAATATATCTCAATGTATCTATAAATTTTAACTAATATAAAGAATTTAGGAATTTACATTAATTTTATTGTTTGGTATATGCATTTTTATTGGGGGTTTTGTTTAAAGGATAATTATTAAATATATTATATTATAACCCGGCCATATACTGACACACAGGAACATGTCAAGGATGACCCTCTCAAACCAGGTGAGCAGTTCTTCTGCCGAACAGATTGACATTCAGGTAAGTGCCAAGATTTTTTTTTTTTTTAGGTAAAATCTTGCACTTCAGCAGTTAAAGCTGCATGGAGAAGTTTGTACATTGGCCCTATTGAGAGTTAATTGCATAGGCAGATAGAGCAGGCACTGTGGATGATGAGGAGTGATTAATAACCTTCATTTATCATTGTGCGGATGGACATGATCCACTATAGCGAACCATGTCCGCAGCACATCGATAAATGCCGACAGCATACGCTGTCGGCATTTATCACTGCACCATCAGGTTTTGTGAACTGCTGGTGCAATACCGCCCCTAAAGGCTTGCCAGAAACACGGGGCATCAAGCTCCGTTCAGAGCTTGATAAATAGACACCTATGTATGCTAGACCCCTATGTATGCGATGTACCATTTTTATATAGTGTTTAATACGTTATTGTAGCGGCTCTGCTATAGATCCTAATGGCCGCCAGGACCACCCATGACTATAGTGAGGCGGTTCCCTTCAGGTGGCGGGGTAGTTTTTGCTCGCTTTCCGGACTCCCTGTGAGTTCCGGAGTTGTGACAACAGTTCGATCAGCGGCCCTGCTGAGATAGATCTCCCAGCCGACTATATTGCGCAGTTTCGGATTGAAAACCGGATTGTTTGCAGATTGGAATTTACTTTGGTCAGCCGGAAGGTAGGCACCTCGGCAATATAGCTGAGGTGTAGAGGGTGCCTGGGTTTGTTGTAAGGACCGCTGCTCCATTTTTACTTTTACAAAAATTTAAATTTAAAGGGGCAGTATAGTTTTTTTCTGTGAATAATATTTCAAGGTGATATAAAAAGATGTTTTTTTTCTCTCTTGTTACGGTACCAACAGGATACCAAGGGTTAATACCAGGGAACAACGTCCTGCATAGGGAATCAGCAATTCACAAACCAGCCAGTTTTCAGGTTTAAACAGAATATCTACTTTATTTGAAGGCAGCACACAGATTTATACACCCTGGCTTCAGGTTACAGAGGGCATTGGTTTAACAGTAAAGCAAACATATGAACAATGCATCAAACCTCTAACAATTGTCTATTCACAGGTAAAACAGATTAACATATTAAGTTAATTAACTAGGGAAGAACGTTTACTCAGACAATCTGATGTTGGGCAGTCTAGTTAACATAATCACACAAGGACACAATCAGTTTACCCAGACAGACTCCTGAGACACAATCAGATCTTAAACATACATAGAATACATCTTATTAGAGAATATAGGAACAGTTCTTATTAGCTATAAAGTCATTTATGCCCACTTGGCTTATAGAGTCACAATTGCTCCCACAAGGGGCACTCACACCCTGTAGCCATCCTGTATTTATGGATACAGGGTGACATAGACATAAGACAGAGTTATGAAAGTACATGGGGTGTCCAGCATATAAAATTCCATATTTCCATGCAGTCTCTGGGTATCCTTAAGCCCATGTACCTCCAGCCCAAAGAATGTTCTATAACAGGCCCTCCAATGTACAGTGGCGAGATTGGTTTCGTCACATCTCTCCCCTTTTCCAAACAGACTAACAGGGTATCTGACCTCCTGTCGGTCAGTGCCCTGGTTAGTCCAGCAACCCACCCATAAAACACAATTAGTAGTACAGCCCACCCACAATAAATGGTTACTACACCTGAGTACGGGGAAAACTTGTCCATGTCCAGGTGCCTCACCACAGCTGTGTGGGGGACTGGTACGCTGAATTGGTGGGTTGCGAGGTGGGCAGAGACCAGCTGTACTCTGCCCGGGTGCCAGCACTACCATGGAAGTAGCCTGGTGGGAGCCTGGTTGCTGGAGGGGGAGACCGACTGTCTCCCCTTTGGATACATAGCTGTGCTGCTGGAGGGGGAGACCAATCGTCTCCCCTTTGGCTAAACAGCCGTGTTGCTGGGGGACAGGACCAACTGTCCCTACCCCTTGTAACGCAGCCTGCCGCTGGGGAATGGAGTCTGGGCTCCCAATTCCCTGTATATTCCTCTGCTGCTGGGGGACAGGACCATCAAACTCCTCTCCCTCTGGTTTGTCATGCTCGGCTGTCCAGGGTATATACTGTGCCATATACCACCAGAGCGCCTGGTAGGCATGTCAGTTTGCTGGGACAATCCATCTGTATTCCCGTTATGAGAGAGAATTCCTGTCCATACAAACAAGGGTTCAAATTCCTCAGTGCCCAGACCAGGGCCAAACAGTCCTTCAAAATACCATCAGCTTCTTTACGAGTTTTCTGTACCTGCTCTTTATAGGTATCCACAATCCCTTCATACTGACATAGGGTGCCCTTGAGTTGCTGCACCTCACTATGAGCCAGCGTCAGCTTCTCCTCAAGTGTCGCTAAGTTTGTCTTTAAGGTTTCATGTCCCACTCTCAAGCTGGTGTTTTCTGCAGTCTGTCTGTGCAGCTTGTCTAGCAGAGATTCACGTTCTAAACGTGCTTTTTCCTCTGCGCTCCTCTTCTCCTTCATCAGCGCATTGTAACGGGACCTCCACATATCAATAGCGGATAGAGATTTACTGAGCTCAGCGTCCTGGGGCTTAGCAGTAGGTGGGTCAGTCTCTGATGCACGGATCTGGGCACGGGTAGTCACAGAGTTAACGTCAGCGGGACCCATAGGAGTGTAGGCAGAAACAAGGGGGGCCAAGTCATTTCCAAGAAGAACATCAGCAGGTAAGTCCTTCTTGACCCCCACATTCACAGGTCTAGCGCCCACTCCCCAATCCAAATGTACCCTGGCAACAGGTAGGCTGAACACATCGCCCCCTGCTACCCTCACAGCCACAGTGTCTCCAGTGTACTGTTTCTCAGACACCAAGTTCTTTTGAAGCAAGGTCATGGTAGCACCAGTATCCCGTAGACCACTGACCTTCTTCCCATTCACTTTAACCAGTTGCCGGTTATTCCGGTGGGCAGCTTGCACAAGGTCTGCCTCATGTAGGATGCTCCAGCATTCTTGCGCCTCTACGTAGCGGGCCGCAGGCTGAGGATTACGTGGGATTCCGCCGGTGGGTCTTCTCCAGGACTGCGCTTGGTTCGCTGCGTTTAGGGGACACTCTGGTCTTTTGTGCCCTAGTTGCTTACATCTAAAGCACCGAATAGGTTGTGAGTAGCACCGCAAATTGAACCGGGCTCTCTGAGGGTAGTTCTTGGCCGGAGGCCATGTGGTATAGCGGTGCGCCGGGGTTTGGTAACTGGCAGCTGCTGGGGTGACTGGGGGTCTGTACTCCACTCTAGCAGGGGGCTTAGTGGTAGCAGTGTCCAGTTTGCGGGCATCCGTATACTCATCTGCCAAGCGAGCCGCTTCCTGCAGGGTGGAGGGTTTATGGTCCCGAACCCACTCTCGAACTCCTGCGGGTAATTTGTCGAAGCAATGTTCCAACAGGAATAGCTGCAGCACCTCTTCCCCAGATATGGCTTGGCACCCCGCTATCCAGTGAGCTGCTGTGCGGTGCACCTTACATGCCCACTCAAGGTAGGAATCTCCAGCTAATTTAACAGTGTCTCTGAACCGCCTCCGGTATGCCTCCGGTGTAACCGCATACCTGGAGAGCAGAGCCTCTTTTACAGTATTATAATCCCTGACTTCCTCATCTGGAATGGCCCGAAAAGCCTCTCTGGCCCGGCCGGATAATTTTCCAGATAATATCGTGACCCAGTCCTCTGCGGGTACCTTGTGTAGTGCACATTGCCTCTCAAAATCCGCAAGGTACCCATCAATCTCTCCTTCTGTTTCCAGGAAGTTTTTAAAAGCTGCAAAATTTACTTTTCTCTTTTCCATCTTAGTCAGTATTGTAATAATCCCCCTCTTCCTGAGGTTACTGGCTTGTGTAGTTGCTCTTCTGGGCGATAAGGTTCATTCCGTCGCTTGCCACCAATTGTTACGGTACCAACAGGATACCAAGGGTTAATACCAGGGAACAACGTCCTGCATAGGGAATCAGCAATTCACAAACCAGCCAGTTTTCAGGTTTAAACAGAATATCTACTTTATTTGAAGGCAGCACACAGATTTATACACCCTGGCTTCAGGTTACAGAGGGCATTGGTTTAACAGTAAAGCAAACATATGAACAATGCATCAAACCTCTAACAATTGTCTATTCACAGGTAAAACAGATTAACATATTAAGTTAATTAACTAGGGAAGAACGTTTACTCAGACAATCTGATGTTGGGCAGTCTAGTTAACATAATCACACAAGGACACAATCAGTTTACCCAGACAGACTCCTGAGACACAATCAGATCTGAAACATACATAGAATACATCTTATTAGAGAATATAGGAACAGTTCTTATTAGTTATAAAGTCATTTATGCCCACTTGGCTTATAGAGTCACAATTGCTCCCACAAGGGGCACTCACACCCTGTAGCCATCCTGTATTTATGGATACAGGGTGACATAGACATAAGACAGAGTTATGAAAGTACATGGGGTGTCCAGCATATAAAATTCCATATTTCCATGCAGTCTCTGGGTATCCTTAAGCCCATGTACCTCCAGCCCAAAGAATGTTCTATAACAGGCCCTCCAATGTACAGTGGCGAGATTGGTTTCGTCACATCTCTTTTATTGGGTAAAAGATGGATCAAGAGGCCTTGCAGAATGCTACATGTAGCTTGTGTTTTGACTCCCAGGTGGAACCACCAGTCCCTTTTTGTTCTTCATGTATTGAAAGAACTTTGTGTTACAGGGATAGACTTTTTGATACTGAGCCATCATTAGCTAAGGCGGATAATGTTCAGGTGTCTCCTGCAGAAGATATGCCGCAGCTTTCTCCTCAAGCGTCCCAATCTTTTTTTGGCTACACATGCAGTGCCCTGCATTTCCTCTCACGCTCTGGTAGGAGTTTCTTTGCAAGACATTGCAGCCCAGGTATCCTCTGAGGTATCTGAGGCGCTGTCTGCTTTTCCCTTGCTACAGGGAAAGCGCAAAAGGAAATGTAAAGAATCAGTGAGTAAGGTTTCTGATACGGTTGTGGCTACTCAAGGTGCTTCCTCTCAGAAGTCTGAGGCGGAAGACACTTCAGTAGCATCTGAGGGTGAAATCTCAGACTCAGACAGTGTAATTCCTTCCTCTGATGCTGAAGATGTATCCTTCAGATTTAAGCTGGAACACCTCCGCCTATTACTTTAAGGAGGGTTTGGCTACCTTGGACGACTCTGATAAGACTGTTGTAGTCAACCCTAAGAAGTCTAGTAAACTGAACAAGTTTTTTGATGTTCCCTCCACGGTGGAGGTATTCCCTGTACCAGACCGTGCTACAGAGATTATAGCACGGGAGTAGGAGTTTCTTTGCAAGACATTGCAGCCCAGGTATCCTCTGAGGTATCTGAGGCGCTGTCTGCTTTTCCCTTGCTACAGGGAAAGCGCAAAAGGAAATGTAAAGAATCAGTGAGTAAGGTTTCTGATACGGTTGTGGCTACTCAAGGTGCTTCCTCTCAGAAGTCTGAGGCGGAAGACACTTCAGTAGCATCTGAGGGTGAAATCTCAGACTCAGACAGTGTAATTCCTTCCTCTGATGCTGAAGATGTATCCTTCAGATTTAAGCTGGAACACCTCCGCCTATTACTTTAAGGAGGGTTTGTCTACCTTGGACGACTCTGATAAGACTGTTGTAGTCAACCCTAAGAAGTCTAGTAAACTGAACAAGTTTTTTGATGTTCCCTCCACGGTGGAGGTATTCCCTGTACCAGACCGTGCTACAGAGATTATAGCACGGGAGTAGGTGAGACCTGGAATTCCTTTTTCTCCCTCTCCAATTTTCAAGAAAATGTTTCCAATAGCTGATTCCATTAGGAAATCGTGGCAGATGGTTCCTAAGGGGGAAGGGGCGATTTCCACTTTGGCTAAGAGGACCACTATTCCCATAGAGGATAGTTGTTCTTTTAAGGATCCAATGGATAAGAAGTTGGAGGCATTGTTAAAGAAAATGTATGTTCATCTGGGTCTCCAATGGCAGCCTGCGGTATGTATTGCCACTGTCACCAGTGCGGCAACCTACTGATTATGTTCAGACAGATACTCCTCTTGAGGAGATCCAGGGCAGGATTAGGTCTCTTAAATTATCCAATTCCTTTATCACGGATGCTTCTTTATAAGTCATTAAGGTGGGAGTAAAAATGCTTTTGCTGTTCTAGCTCGAAGAGCCTTATGATTGAAATCCTGGTCTGCAGATGTTTCATCTAAATCCAAGCTCCTGGTGATCCCCTACAAGGGTAAGACCTTGTTTGGGTCTGGCTTGGCTGAAATTATTTCAGATATTACAGGAGGAAAGGCATCTTTTCTCCCTCAGGATAAGAGGAATAGACAGACAGGTCATCAGAGTAATTTTTGTTCCTTTCTTAACTTTAGAGGTAAACCATCCCCTCCTTTCTCTAAGCAAGAACAATCCAAGCCCTCCTGAAAGCCTAGCCTAGCCTAGCCAGTCTTTGAACAAAGGAAGGGTCGGCCCCCGATCCGAGAGTGGGTCCAGTAGGGGGCAGACTTTCTCAATTCACTCAAGCCTGGATATAGGATGTTCCAGACCCTTGGGCGGTGGACATCATATCCCAGGGGTACAAATTAGAATTTAAAAAATTTCCTCCCAGAGGCAGGTTCCTCCTCTCAAGATTATCTGTAGACCAGATAAAGAGGGAAGCATTCTTAAACTGTGTCCAGGACCTGTCAGCCCTGGGAGTGATAGTTCCAGCGCAGGAACAGGGTCTGGGATTCTACTCCAATCGGTTTGTGGTTCCCAAAAAAGAGGGAACTTTCAGACCAATCTTAGATCTAAAATGTCTAAACAAGTTTCACAGAGTTCCGTCCTTCAAGATGGAAGCTATACGTTTCATTCATCCGTTTGTCCAAGAGGGTCAGTTCATGACAACCATAGACCTAAATCATGCATACCTTTATGATCCTATTCAAAAGGATCATCACAAGTTTCTGAGGTTCGCCTTCTTGGACAATCACTTTCAGTTTGTGGCTCTTCCATTTGGTCTTGCCACAGCTCCCAGAATTCTCTCAAAGGTCCTGGGGGATCTATTGGCAGTGATCCGGTCTCGGGGGAATTGAAGTGTCAACCCTACCTGGACGACATTCTGGTTTAGGTGCCGTCTTTTCAACAAAATATTCAAAAAGTAGCAACACTGGGGGGGCGGAGCTAGCCAGCAGAGCGAGTGGACGTGTGTGCCTGTAGCTCTGTCGCTTCTATACTCTTTTTTTTTTTTTATGTTAAATGCCATCTTAATTTGCAAATTTTATTTTTTACACCACCCATACATTCCCTGCTAGTGTCCTGCACTTTTTGGAACACAGCAGGCTGTTTTTGGATGACCGGTGATTTCGGGGCTGCTGGAGGCCTACAGCGGATTATATCACTTGCCACGCAACTGATTACAGACCCGGCACTGCGAGGAGGTGATCGAGCTGCAGTTGCTCACCGGAGCTGCTCCCAATTGATATTTGAAGTGCCAGCAGCCGTTACCTCAACAACCAGTGAGATCCCCTACGGTAGCATAAGATTGGAGCTCCATCAACTGACCTGCTTACAAGCGGTAAGGAAAATATACCATTGAGAGCCGGTTGAGAGGGAGACTGCGGGGTCACAACCGCTTTCTTAGCTGATACATCTAACCGCTCATTGGGACATAATTGGGGCAACCCTGGGTTTATATTGCCCTTAGCACCGCATCCATAGTTTTACCCGGTGCACAGACAGGGAGGCTCACGATAAAGGTGCGAGTCGCCATTTTATTTGTATTAATACATACGCAGCATCTTTACCGCAAAGCTCTTAAATTTGTATGCTGGATACAAGGCTAACTTATATTTAAGTGTTTGACAGTGGAGCATCTTTATTACAATAATTTTCGTTGACACATCAAAGAGACTTTTGGCTGCACAGTATAGGTGGATTTATAATACCACGACTCTGTTATCTATTATATCTACCCTCTCCCTGATCATACACCCACTGTGCTTTATGATTAACTCACTTTGATATACATAGCTACTACTGGGGCTCTGATGCTAATCTTTATGTTACCAACTCATATCTCAGCTAAGGTTGTGCCCTAGACCTATTGAGATCGCATCTGTTGGTGGTGTAGTGTGGTGTGTATTACAACTGGGACACCTCCAAGATTACTACAGCACACGGCTCAAATTGCCCCACTAGGGGTCTGAAATTTTACATCTTCAAAGGTATTCTACAGGTGGTCAGGAGATATGCCTTGGCTCTGAACATACTCTATCAGTGGAAAGTGAGAGGCACAGAACTGTCTCATTAAATTTAAGACACTTCCCTAGACCACAAATGTGTTGCTAAATCGCATTGCTGTGGGGGGAGGGAGATTTTAAGTCTCTGGATCCTATTACATATACATGCAACTTTAGTCTAACTTGCAGTTTTAAGCTTTGTTGTTACTTCCTCTGGTCCAAGCTCTAAATCCCATTCACTAGCTGTGCCCTACACAGTTCTAAAATGGCACAGTCCAACAAAAGGAAACCAAAACTAACAACTGGGCCCAAAAGAACTGTGGCAGATCATTTTAACCCTATGCTCCTGTCTACCAACGAAGACTCGCAAGACAGTTCAAGTACATATACACCAGGGTCAAACATGGTGGCTGCCACCCTTCAGGATCTACAAGATGCTGCCCCATCAACTGTAACACCTTCATTCATTTTGTCATCCCTGCAATCCTTGCTTGAGGCACACCACTCCTCTTTCCAATCTCAAATCACTGCCTCACTAGCTGAGATGAAGAGGGATTTGACCTCTACTTCAGAAAGAGTGGACACCATTGAGAGGAAGCAGGAGGACATGGTGGTTGAACAAGCCAATGTCCTGGCCTATGCGCAGAGTCTAGCAGAGCAGCTTATTATGCTGGAAAATAAAGTTGCTGATGCTGAAGACAGATCCCGTCGGAATAATCTACATCTTAGGGGCATTCCTGAGAGTGTGGCTTCTAATGAGCTGGTCACCCACCTATCCGACATTTCTAGCACCACCAGGAAACCCAAATGAAGGGCTCATTGACAGAGCACATAGGGCCCTCCGCCCTAGAAGTTTAGCGACTGACAAACCAAGGGATATCATTGTACGTCTGCACTTTTACACGTACAAAGAACGGCTTGTTAGAGCTTCCCTTTCCAAACCTATTCTGCCAGACCAGTTCAAAGACATCATACTTTTTGCTGACCTATCTCACCACACCCTCCAACAGAGAAAGACTTTTTGTACTTTCACGAAGTTCCTTAGAACACATAATATAAAGTATAGATGGGGTCACCCGACAAGATTGTTTATTCTGAAAGACAACCAGCAACATATAGTCACCACAATTGAACAAAGTTGAAGTCTCTTGGAAAGATGGAGCTCTACATCCTCGCAGGACCCCCCACTCCAAAGCTCCTTAAACCCTTCAGTCCCACAATGGAGCCCGCTACCTCAAAGATTGCTTAAGGACTCATCTACACCCAGTCAGGCCCAGTCAGATGACTGAATGGGAGACGCTGGGAAGATAGGGTGTCTATGTATGCCCTTTTTTTTTTCTTCTTCCCCAACCTTGTATAATGTCTGCAAGTGACTTTTGTATTGATACAATTTTTCTTTAACTATTGCTCTGATATATGCAAAGATCTCATTCCTAATGTATATGTGTTTCCCCCAATTTACCCCTCCTCCCTCCTTTTCTTCTCTTTCCTCTCTTTTCCCCTCTCCCATCTACCTTTCCCTTTCCCTTTTCCTTCTTCCTGTCCTCCTCCCTCTATTCTTATCTTTTTGTCTTGTGCCCTCTCTGACTGATATATCCTCCCACACTCAATCCATAAACTTGAAAGGCACTTAAGTCTTTAGGAAGATATTTGTAAATGTACCATTGCTGGTGTGCTATACTCTATTTGAATGGTGGGGTGGGCACATACGAGCAATCTAGTACTGAGTCCACTAACCATCAATTACGATGTTTTCTTATGCTCTGTTACCTTAGTTCTATTGTTTATTTTATATTTGAATTATAGCTTTGGCAATGTCTGATATATTGTATGTGCCACTTTGTTTACATACTTCCTTTTCATAAACAGCCTATTGCCTTGTCTGCATTAAGGCGGGATCAGGCGCTGCCTGCAATTTGCAATGCTGGGAGGTATAGTATGTCACAATTGGCATATTTGCTCTCTATGTTTTATTTGTCACTGTCCTAGTGAAATTTTACAGTTATGCATCGTTCCAGTTTATATGTTAATCTTGTTATGAATGTTAGTGTTCTATTTATGCCTTATGAACATTGCTACTGATTGGCCGTGTATTTTTCATCCAACCCCTAGACTTCTTACCCCTTCTTGTACTTTTCCACACCTCCCCTTCCCCCAATGGGCTGCATGTTACTTTTGTCATTGCTGTCATATTGAACCTACCTATCCTAGGATGGGCTGAAAGTTATCTACTATTTGCAATTGCATAAAGATGGGGTGATGCCTCAATAGCATATCTGTTATCTTCAAACTGACTGTTATTAGTATGTGGATGCTTAATAACCAATAGTGCCGATTTGGCATTTATAGCTGTTATACGCTTGTATAATGTGGCTATTCCCAGAGAACCTTAAGTAAAACAGGCTTATACAAAAGGTTATTACCAAGGGAGATAGCTGGTTTACTTAGTACAAGTTCTTTTTATAACACTTTACAAAATCAAAATAAAGTGAATAAAACAGATGAAATGAAGCCTTTGTATATTTTACAGAGTTGTAAAGAGTTGTGTTCTTTAAAGATAGAAGGCAGCAAACAAGCAGCTTATTGGTATTGTCTGAGAAAAGCAGAATTTTATAGCAAAGTCTCTTTATAGTTAAGCTTAGAAATGAGAAACTGATTTGCAGTCTGCAGTGTCCATATATCAAGAGGTATCAGGTTACAGCAGGCAGAGTGTGTGATGCAGAGAGAAGGAGAGAGCCAGATTTAACCAGTTATGAGCACTTTAACAGTTTGTATGTCAGCAGAACTTTGGATACGAATATATACAGCTAGAGACAATTGTATATAAAATTAATGATACTTGCGAGTGAGTTTAGAACTGCAGAGAGCGAAGTTGGCACTGAGTCAAAATGGATCACAGCAGGGAAGATGTTCTTATTTCCTGGTAGAGGTAAACACTCAGTAATGGAGCTGGCTGGAAAATCAGACTGCAGAGTTAACACAGACTTGCAAGAGTTGCTGCCAAAGACTGTTCCTTGAAGTGTAAAGCAGCAGGAAATGCTTCTTAGGTTTAGAAGCTGGAGAAATGACAACAAGGATTTCATTTAACAGGTACAAAAGCAGGATCTGTAGATTTTAGCTTTAGAGCTTGAAGCAGAGTGGGAACTACAAACTTCAATTATCAAGCAAAGCACAGGTGTACTGAACACACCTTTAAAGGGAGGTGAAGGAGTGGGTTGGTCTTAGTTCTTAAAGCTACAGGAATATGACAGATCCCCCCTTTCAGGGGCGCCCCCTTCCCGGCTCCAAACCTGGTTTGTCAGGATGTAGACGATGGAAGGATGTGAGCAATTGGGGAGCATGTAAGTCCCTAAGGGGTATCCAAGAATCCTCCTCATGACCATACCCTTTCCAATGTACTAGATACTCAATTGTTCTACCCCGGCGGCGCGAATCCAGAATTGATTCCACTTCGAATTCCGTTTGATCTTCTATCAGCTGAGGAGAGTCCTCGATGACTTGAGGAATATTAACATCAGATCCTTGATAGGGTTTAAGTAGAGAAACATGGAAGGATGGGTGTATCCTGTAAGATACAGGTAGATCAAGAATCGCTGCATTAGAGTTGATCATTCTTTTTATCTTGAACGGACCTATGAACTGGTTAGCCAGTTTTTTGCTTGGTACCTTTAATTTGAGGTTTTTTGTTGAGAGCCAAACTCTATCGCCAACTGAGTATTGAGGTGGAGTTAGATGTTTTTTATCAAAATAACTCTTTTGGGTACATTTAGATTTCTCTAAGTGAATCTTTAGGGAAGTCAAAGTTTGTTTCAAATTAGAGACATAATCCAGAGCATAAGGTGATTTTGAGGTGGAGATGAAGTTGGGTACAGTGGTTGGATGGTAACCATAAGTGGCAAAGAAGGGTGAGACTTTAGTAGAAGAGTTGATGGAGTTGTTGTATGCGAACTCTGCAAGCGGTAACCATTCAACCCAGTCATCCTGGTTCTGTGAGATATAACACCTTAAGTATTGCTCCAAAGTCTGATTCAGTCTTTCAGTAAGGCCATTAGATTGGGGATGAAATGCTGTTGTCATTCTAGAGGAGATTCTTAACAATTTACATAGTGCCTTCCAAAACCTGGATGTGAATTGAGTCCCACGATCAGTGACTATAGAGGTCGGTAAACCATGGAGTTTCACAATGTGATCAAAGAATGTTTTAGCTGTTGTGATAGCGTTTGGAATTCTCTTAAGAGGTATGAAATGAGAGAGTTTAGTAAGATGATCTATAACCACTAATATGGTAGTGAATGAATTAGATGGTGGTAATTCGACTATGAAGTCCATTCCAATCATGGTCCAAGGGACTTCAGGTATAGGTAATGGTTTTAGTAAACCAAAAGGTCTGTGGTGTTCTTTTTTGCAAGCTGCACATACATGACAATCTGACACAAAGGTAACTACATCTTGTCTTAAACCAGGCCACCAGTAATTCCTTGTTAATAAATCCTGGGTTTTAGTGATTCCAGGATGACCGGACATAGGGTTCGTATGATGTAGATGTAGGATCTCCTTCCTTACAGAAGGAGGAACGTATAACAAATTGTTGTAGAAGTATAAACCTGAAGTGGTGTCCTTTACGCAGCATGATGGAATGGTAGAATCTTTTAGTAAAGCTAATAAAATGTCTTTTTGTAGGCTAGAAGTTACAGCTATAAACTTGGTCGACGGTATAACTGTTTGTTGTTCTTCCTTTTCATTATGTTTAATGAAAGAACGGGAAAGAGCATCAGCTTGGATGTTCCTTGAACCTGGTCTATATGTGATCTGAAAGTTAAATCGGTCCAGGAATAAAGACCATCGGACTTGTCTTGATGACAAGGTCTTGTTTTTTCTAAGATATTGTAAATTCTTATGATCTGTAAGTACTGTAAAAGGTTTGAGTGTCCCTTCCAGTAGGTGTCTCCAGTGTTCCAGGGCACATTTGATAGCTAGAAGTTCCAGGTCCCCAACGGAGTAATTCCTTTCAGCTATAGACAGGAGTCGAGAGTAAAAGGCTACAGGATGTAGGACTGAAGTATCGGTTTGTTGTTGGGAGAGAATAGCACCAATACCAACAGTGGAAGCATCAACCTCTAACACAAATTGAAATTCTGGATTAGGAAGCTGTAGGATAGGAGCTGAAGTAAAACATTCTTTTAAGTGCTCAAAAGCTTGTTGGGCTTCTACAGTCCAAACGAGTCGATTCTTACCGGTTAACTTAGTTAGAGGTTGGACAATGGATCAAAATCCTTTGATGAATCTCCTATAAAAATTAGAGAAGCCTAGAAACCTCTGAAGTGATTTCACAGAGGTAGGTACAGGCCATTTGAGTATGGATGTAACCTTCTCTGGATCCATGTTTACACCGTTAGGGGAAATTATGTAACCCAAAAATTTTATTGTCTTTACATGGAATACACATTTCTCAGCCTTGGCGTATAGCTGATGTTCTCTTAATCTAGACAAAACCCATCTTACATGTTTTACATGATCAGTTAGATTTTTGGAGTATATCAAAATATCGTCTAGATATATTACAACACACACATCCATTAAGTCTTTGAAAATATCGTTTATGAAAAATTGAAATGTGGCCGGAGCATTAGTTAAGCCGAATGGCATAACATTATATTGAAAGAGACCATAACGGGTTCTAAATGCTGTTTTCCATTCGTCACCGCTTTTTATCCTGATTAAATTGTATGCTCCCTTCAAATCTAGTTTGGTAAAGATGGTTGCATCTGTTAACCGTTCAAGTAATTCAGGTATTAAAGGAAGTGGATACCTATTTTTAATCGTAATAGAGTTTAATGCTCTGTAGTCAATGATTGGGCGTAAGGTCCCATCTTTATTTGTGACAAAGAATATGCCCGCTGCTGCAGGAGAGGTTGAGGTAGAAATAAAACCTTTCCTTAGATTATCGTCTAGGTACTCTCTGAGAAATTTTAATTCTTTTTGAGAGAGTGGAAAAATTCGGCCGAACGGTATGATAGACCCAGGTTTAGTATCAATGGGGCAATCATAAGGTCTGTGTGGAGGTAGATTTTCGGCTTCCTTAAGGTCAAATACATCTGAAAAGTCTGAATACTGCAATGGTATATGAAGGTGTAGAGTTTTGATTTCCACACAGGGAAAACAGGTAGCAGAACAGTATGGGGAAGAGAAAGTTACTGTGTTACTGCTCCAGTCTATTTGAGGGTTGTGTTTTCTTAACCAAGGATAACCCAATATTAAGGGGTGTAGTGAGCTAGGAATGATATCAAACATAATGTATTCTGTATGACCCATGTTACAAGAGACAAGTAAAGGAACAGTATGGTGTGTGATTGGGCCTTTTAAATAAGTAGAGCCATCAATAACCTTCACATAGATAGGGGTTTGCTTTTGCACACAAGGTATTTTATTAGTATCTACAAGGGTTTTGTCAATGAAGCTTCCATAAGCTCCAGAATCTATCAGCGCCTCAGTCTTGAGAAGATGCTGGTCCCACTGTAAAGACAATGTGAAAGTTAATTGTGATTCATGAATGTTATCAGTATTTGGGTTAACTATAAGAATCTTACCCCATTTTTGCCGGTTCAGAATAGGACAGGAAGAGACACTGTGTTCTTTATTCCCACAGTACATACAGAGGTTTGAAATCCTCCTTCTCTGTTTCTCTTCTTGGGATAATGGTCCTCGGATGGCCCCAATTTCCATGGGCACAGGGGCTGTGGAGGTCTTTTCAGAATGAGAGGGTGTAAACCTTTTGAGGTAAGTTTCTGGGTGTTGTTTTTCAGCTCTCCTCTCTCTGTATCGTCTGTCCATGGCTATGCATATCTTTATGAGGGATTCCATGGTGTCTGGAGGTTCAATGCGAGAGATCTCATCCTTAAGATGTTCAGAGAGACCTAAACGGAATTGGTTTTTTAGACTTACAGTATTCCACTGTGAATCTGTAGCCCAGAGCTGAAAATCTGCCACATAGTCCTCAACTGGACGTTTGCCTTGCTTCAGGGTGCGCAAATTTGTTTCTGCGGTTAACTGGGTGTTGCAATCCTCATATAAGACAGCCATCTCCTTAAAAAATTCACTGATAGAATTCAAAATAGGATCATCAGTTTCATAAAACTTATCAGCCCACGAACGGGGATCTCCAGTTAGATAAGAGATGGTAGTACAAACCTTGATCTTGTCAGTATAATATGTCCTGGGCTTCATGGAAAACATCAGCATGCATGCATTTCTGAATTCACGAAAGCGTGTTCTTTCACCAGAAAAAATGCGTGGAGGGTTAACCTGTGGTTCAGGGTGATCAGCCTCTTTCCTTGAAAAGAAATCATTCATTAACCTCTTCAGGGTGTGGTTTTCATTTTTAACTTCAGTCAAACCTTGTGCTAAAATTTCAACTTTCTGGTTTAAGGAAGCTATTTCAATTGCCATTGAGGCAGGATCCATGATTTTTTTATACAAGCTTTAAACTATAATGTATATATGTTAGTAAATTTCTTTATGGCTTGATAATTCTGTTATAAGCTTGTATAATGTGGCTATTCCCAGAGAACCTTAAGTAAAACAGGCTTATACAAAAGGTTATTACCAAGGGAGATAGCTGGTTTACTTAGTACAAGTTATTTTTATAACACTTTACAAAATCAAAATAAAGTGAATAAAACAGATGAAATGAAGCCTTTGTATATTTTACACAGTTGTAAAGAGTTGTGTTCTTTAAAGATAGGAGGCAGCAAACAAGCAGCTTATTGGTATTGTCTGAGAAAAGCAGAATTTTATAGCAAAGTCTCTTTATAGTTAAGCTTAGAAATGAGAAACTGATTTGCAGTCTGCAGTGTCCATATATCAAGAGGTATCAGGTTACAGCAGGCAGAGTGTGTGATGCAGAGAGAAGGAGAGAGCCAGATTTAACCAGTTGTGAGCACTTTAACAGTTTGTATGTCAGCAGAACTTTGGATAAGAATATATACAGCTAGAGACAATTGTATATAAAATTAATGATACTTGCGAGTGAGTTTAGAACTGCAGAGAGCGAAGTTGGCACTGAGTCAAAATGGATCACAGCAGGGAAGATGTTCTTATTTCCTGGTAGAGGTAAACACTCAGTAATGGAGCTGGCTGGAAAATCAGACTGCAGAGTTAACACAGACTTGCAAGAGTTGCTGCCAAAGACTGTTCCTTGAAATGTAAAGCGGCAGGAAATGCTTCTTAGGTTTAGAAGCTGGAGAAATGACAACAAGGATTTCCTTTAACAGGTACAAAAGCAGGATCTGTAGATTTTAGCTTTAGAGCTTGAAGCAGAGTGGGAACTACAAACTTCAATTATCAAGCAAAGCACAGGTGTACTGAACACACCTTTAAAGGGAGGTGAAGGAGTGGGTTGGTCTTAGTTCTTAAAGCTACAGGAATATGACAATAGCTCACATACAGCCCTAATTTTTTGCCCTCACACCCCCCCCCCCTCACCTCCCCTTTCCCACCAGCTAACTGAGGTCTAGGTTCGGGTTGGTTCCTTTTGTGTATGTATTTTTATTGTAATGTTTTTTGCACCCCTTTGCTTCCCTTCTCCTCCTCTCTCTCTTCATCCTTCTTCTCTCACCTTTCTCCCTCCTTTCCTTTGTCCCTCTTGGATCCGGAGACTGTAGCTTTCTCCCCCCTACCCTCATATCATACTCTTCTCTCTCTTGTCCGTATATATAACTTCTTAATGCTCAACTAATAACTTTCTGGCTACCCCCCCCCCCCCCCAATTAAGGTACTCTGGAAGTGTATTCCAGAGGCTACATACGCGGTTTATCTTGTTTATATACCGCATCCTTTGTGTTTATTATTATTGTTCTTTTTTGCTGTGTTCGCTCACCTGTAATTTTATCAGATATTGTTTACACTGTTGGTTCTATTCGCTGATCATTTGTGACTGTGCTAGATTCCACCTAGCTGTCCACCCTCTTTTTTTTTTTTTTCTTTCTTCTCTTCCCCCTTCCTTCCCGTCCCCAATCTCTTACCATACCCGTCCCCCCAACTATCCTTTTCCCCATAGTGAATTCCCTCTCTTGTTTGTCAGCCCTTAGAGAGCCTAACTAAAGGAGGAAGGCACACGGGTGAATCATGCCACTCTGCTGTGTAACCCACAATGTGAGGGGGCTCAATTCCCCGACTAAGCGTAGTTATCTGCCTTAGGTCGCTGGCAAAATCGGGAGCCCATCTAGTTTTCCTCCAGGAAACCCATTGGGTACGGGGAACAGCGGTGCCCATCCAATCTAAACTATACCCAATAATTGAAACTGCTAGCTTCTCCCAGAAATCGAGAGGTACGGCTATTCTTATTCATAAGGACATTTCTGACGAGAACATTTTTGTTGAATCTGACCCACAGGGCAGATACTTGATTCTGATTTGTAAGATAGATGGGACTACCTATACTCTGGCCTCCTACTATGGCCCTAACAAGCGGCATATTCATTCCTTACGTAGATTTCTCCAGAAACTGGAGGCCCTGCGTCAGGGCCTTTTACTTCTTGCCGGTGATTTCAACATTATATGGGACCCTGATCTAGATAGACGGTCGGATACAAATCGTAGATCAATTAAGCCAGTGGCTGATTTATCACACAAATTTCGGAATCTAATTTACCAGTTTAACTTATTTGACATATGGCGTGCCCTCAATTCGACCACTCGCGATTACACTTATTTCTCTTCGGTGCATCGCACCTACTCGCGATTAGACTTTTTTTTTTGTGATCCGGGTCTCTTGGATGGGGTAACTCGTGCTTGGATTCCCCAATGCTCGAGGTCAGATCACGACCCTGTACATATTGCTCTGTGCTCCCAGTTGGAACTTCAGCGTTCCTCAACGTGGCGCTTGCATCCATACTTGTTTAAAAACTCTGAGACAGAAACAGCTATTACCAGGGACTTAACGGAGTTTCTAACTTTAAATGACACTAATGAAGTGGATGATTTCACTTTGTGGGCTGCGTTAAAGGCGTACATCAGAGGGTCGTTTATAAAAATAGCGGCAGCCGAGAAAAAGCGCAAAGGAGATACTTTAGTGCAGCTTACTATGAGCCTTCGCAATATCTCTGAGGAGCATAAAGCGACTCCCACAGCTGTGCTATCCAAGAAGCTAGCAGATATCAAATCACAGATAGTCCACCTAGAGACTGAGAGGTCAGCCGTGAGACTCTTACGGCTTAAAGAAGTCTACTACCACAAAGGAAATAAAGCCGACAGGCTCCTTGCTAATAGGCTGCGCCAAAAAACTGCAGCAGCCCGTATTCCCCTCCTGAAGGTAGACAGACAATGTATTTTAAAACCATCTGACATTGGTAATGCCTTTGCAGATTATTATGCTTCTCTCTATAATTTGAAACAAGGGGGCCTGACTTTACCTCCAACACCTGAAATTATTGATGCATTCCTCACCACGCTGAATCTCCCCTCGGTCCCACTAGATCGCATTGACTCTCTGCAGGGCCCTATCCTGCCAATAGAAATTAAGGCAGCCATCAAGTCCCTCAAAGCTTTCAAATCCCCGGGACCAGATGGCTTCTCAGACCTTTTTTATAAGAAGTTTCAAACTCAACTGATCCCTATTCTAGGGCAACTTTTTTCACTAGCTAAGGTGCGGGGAACTTTCCCGGCGGAATTTTTGCAGGCCACTATTATCACCCTCCCAAAGCAAGGGAAGGATTCGACACTCTGTGGAAGTTACAGACCAATTTCTTTGTTGAATCTAGATGTCAAACTCTATGCAAAAATTCTAGCCTGGCACCTTAATTCCCTACTACCACTGCTAGTTGACCCGGACCAGGTGGGCTTTGTCCTACGACGTCAAGGTCCAGATAATACCAGAAGACTTTTAAATATCTATTTTGAGGCCCATAGACTGCAGCTGCCCTGTGTCACCCTGTCGTTGGACGCTGAGAAAGCCTTAGACAGGGTGAACTGGGATTATATGTTTGCCGTTCTACGGCGATTTGGCTTTCCAGAGTCTTTTATTACGGCAATTAAAGCATTATATTCTAATCCGTCGGCAGTGGTTAAGGGCCTAGGATTCTGCTCCAAATCCTTCTTGATAACGAATGGTACGAGACAGGGGTGTCCTCTGTCTCCACTCATATTTGCCCTTATGATGGAACCCCTAGCCGAGGCCATCCGATCATGCCCCCTGATTAAAGGAGTTTCTCTATATCATATGGAGCAGAGGACAGCCCTGTTCGCAGACGATTTGACAGTACTCATTTCTGAGCCTATTACATCTCTCCCCCACTTGTTCTCCCTATTGGATAGATTTGCCCTGGTTAGTTATTACAAACTAAATGTGCTCAAAACGGAGGCTTACGCGATTAATATTTTGGAAGAGTCTCTTAACACACTAAAAAGCACATATAAGTTCCTATGGTCCACATCACACATCAAACATCTCGGGGTCTATTTATCCCATGATATATCAGAGATGATCGCCTTGAACTTTATTCCCCTATTATCGGATGTCGAGAAATCTACTGGCACGTGGAATGTTCCGTCACTATCATGGCTGGGTCGAATAGCAGCTTTTAAAATGAGTCTTCTTCCGAAACTTACTTACTTGTTTCGCTCCTTACCCATTCCAATCCCTAGGTCCGTGATTTATAAATTTCAGCAATTGTGTAACAAATTCATTTGGCGTAATAAAGTCCCGAGATTGGCTACCAACATTCTACAACAGCCCTTGTTGGCTGGCGGGGCAGCGGCCCCCAATATCCTAAAATATCATGAGGCAGCCAGATTGTCCCATGTGACCCAATGGAGCTCGACGTCGGTGAGCCGGTGGGCTGAAATTGAGCAGGCATCCCTACCAGTGGGATATACCCTGAGAGATTTACCATGGATCCCTAAGCACTCTCGGCCACCTAGTCTTTTGATGAACCCTATCATAAAATCGAATTTGAAGTTCTGGGATAAAATGCGCAACCTCTCGTCTGTAGCACCTCATCCTTCCCCATCACACTCGTTACGAGGGTTACTCTTGTCCTTACCAGACTCTCATCCTAATCTATGGCATGCTCTAGGCTTAACCAAGATATCGGACCTCTACAGTGGGGATAAATTACTCACCTATCAAGATTTTCTTCGAAAGTTTAGCCCACCTCCCCTCCTACACTTTGAGTTCTGGAGGCTACGTAGTCTCCTTCTGTCGTGGGGCTTTGATAGGGGTCCTTTGCGAACCAAAACCATTTGGGAGATAAAATGGGACTCACCGTCCTCTTCTAACAAGCTTCTATCTATCTCATATCTTGCACTCCTAAATCCTCCGGTCTTCTACAAATCTCCCCCGGTCTCACATGACCCCCGCCAATGGCGAGAAGCGGTCTTCCTAACCAAAAAAGCTATACACTGTATCACACTATACAAGTTGTTTCTCAAGGTCCTGCTTCAATGGCATATGATTCCTATTTGCCTCTTTAAAATCTCGCCGGTTAACTCGCCAAAGTGCTGGAGAGGATGTGAAGATATGGGAACTCCTCACCACATCTGGTGGTCCTGCCCACAGATTCAGCCGCTTTGGCAAAAGGCAATCCAATTTTGCTCTTCAGGAGGCATTCATCTACCTATGTCTCCAAGCGCATGTCTGTTTCACATTCTACCCAGGCAGCTGACCCTGCCCCAAAAATTGTTTTGTATTTATCTATTCTTAGCCGTTAAGCTAGCGGTGGCCTGCATGTGGCTACAGCGTATCTCACCCTCATGGGGGCAAGTGACTGACATATTAGACTTTGTGAGGAAAATGGAGTCCTATGTCTCACATATTCATGGATCAGTGGATCTCCAAATTAAAATCTGGGCACATAGTCCAGAGTAATCTTCGATGTATGTACTACTGGGCATTCGAAGACCCTGCATAATGTTCTACTCTAGCCCCTTCTGTATACCTTTACCCACCCCATCTCCCTCCCACCCTCCCTAAAATGAAACCAACTTTCCCCACCTTCTTCCCTAAATCCCCCTCCAAATATTAGATTTTTTATTTTTTTTTCTTCTCTCTCTCCCTCTTCCCTTAACTGATAACTAGACACAGTCACTTTTTGGTTTGATTGATATGCTTGCTTTGCAACACAGTACGTTTATGCTTTGATGTTGGTAGGGACAACCATACTTGGACTTCTATATTACATGAAAATGCTGCCTTAGCTAGAAAATAAACAACATGTTTGCCTTTGCAAAGAAGCTGACAGCCAGCTCCCACTTCTGTAGCGATGTGGGTATATTGGACAACCCATAGGCAATTGCTTCCAGTATTCAGCGTTTTTCTTTGTATCTGTATTGTTATGTATGTTTGTTCCACATATTGTGATATCCAACAAGTACCGTACTTTGTGCTACCGATATTCAGATGTATGTTTTTGATGCTCTTATGTTTACTCTTCTTTTTTGAAACAATAAAAATTATTTAATAAACAAAAAAGTAGCAACACTGCTCGAAGAAATGTTCAGTTCTTGTTTATTGGGACATCACATAAACAATAAGCACAATGTTTTGGTCTAACTGACCTTAATCATATTGCATCAGTTAGACCGAAATGTTGTGCTTATTGTTTGTGATGTCCCAGTAAACAAGAACTGAACATTTCTTCGAGTGGTGCTGCTACTTTTTGAATATTTGGCATTGATTTAAGGGGTATGTGCAGGATCCCTGTAGCATGCACCAGATTGCAGCAAGTGCTGGACATTTTTCTTTTCTTGACGTCTTTTCAACAAGAAAACTCTCATACAGAGATCTTGTCGTCTCTTCTTCGCTCCCACGGATGGAAGGTGAATCTGGGAAAAAGTTCCTTGATTCTGCCTACAAGGGTAGTGTTCCTGGGGACCATAATATATTCCCTATCGATCAAGATATTTCTGACAGAGGTCAGAAAATCCAATATTTTTTACTCTTGCCTTGCCTTTCAGTCATCCCCTTGGCCGTCAGTGGCTCAATGCATGGAGGTAATTTGTCTTATGGTAGCTTCCATGGATATCATCCCTTTTTGCTCGGTTCCATCTAAGGACTCTGCAGTTGTGCATGCTAAGACAATGAAATGGGGACTATGCAGATCTGTCTCCTCGAATAGATCTGGAACAGGTGACAAGTGATTCTCTTCCATAGTGGTTGTCTCAGGAACATCTCTCCCAGGGAACCTGCTTCCGCAGAGCTACCTGTGTGATTGAGACCACAGATGCCAACCTGCTGGGATGGGGAGCAGTCTGGGTCTCATTGAAGGCTCAGGGTCTATGGACTCGGGAGGAGTCAGTTCTCCCCATAAACATCCTAGAGCTGAGAGCAATCTTCAATGCTATACTGGCTTGGCCTCAGTTAGCTTTAGCCCGTTTTATCAGGTTCCAGTCAGACAACATAACATTGGTGGCTTACATCAACCACCCGGGAGGAACTTGGAGTTCCTTGGCCTTGACAGAGGTGTCCAGAATTATTCAGTGGGCGGAGACCCACAATTGCTGTCTATCTGCGATCCACATTCCAGGAGTGGACAATTGGGAAGCAGATTTTCTGAGCAGAGAGACCTTTCACCCAGGGGAGTTGGAACTCCATCCGGAGGTGTTTTCCAGTTTCATCCCCAAATGGGGGCAGCCGTAGCTAGATCTAATGGCATCTCGGCAGAATGCCAAGCTCCCGAGGTATGATTCGAGGTCAAGGGATCCACAGGCAGTCCTGATAGATGCACTGGCAGTGCCGTGGCAGTTCAGTCTAGCATACCTGTTTCCTCCACTCACTCTCCTTCTGTGAGCCATTGCTTGGATCAAGCAGGAGAGGACATAGGTGATTCTCATAACACCGGCTTGGCCTTCCAGGATTTGGTATGCCGACCTAGTGGAAATGTCGTGTCTTCCACCTTGGAGACTTCCCGCTGAGGAAGGACCTTCTACTTCAGGGTCCCTTTCTTCATCCAAATCTCATTTCTCTGAAGCTGACTGCTTGGAGATTGAACACTTAATTTTAGCTTAGCGTGGGTTTTCCGAGTCGGTCATTGAAACCTTGATCCAGGATCGCAAGCCTGTGACAAGAAGGATTTACCATAAAATATGGCGTAAATAATATCTGTATTAGTGTGAATCCAGAGGCTACTCCTTGGAGTAGTCAGGATTCCTAGGATTTTGTCCTTTCTCCAGGAAGGTCTGGAGAAGGGTTTATCAGCAAGTACGTTGAAGGGACAAATCTCTTCGTTGCCTATTTTGTTGCATAAACATCTGGAGGATGTGCCAGACGTGCAATATTTTTGTCAGGCCTTGGTCAGTGTGTTTAAACCTGTTGCTCCTCCATGGAGTCTTAACCTTGTTCTTAAAGTTTTACAACAGGCTCCGTTTTAGCCTATGCATTCCTTAGATATTAAAAGGTTATCTTGGAAGGTTTTGTTTCTTGTTGTTATTTCTTCTGCTTGGAGAGTCTCGGAACTCTCGGCAATGCAGTTTGATTCTCCTTATCTTATCTTTCATTCTGATAAGGTAGTTCTTCGTACTAAGTTAGGTTTCCTTCCTAAAG
Source organism: Bombina bombina (assembly GCF_027579735.1). Taxonomy (NCBI): domain Eukaryota; kingdom Metazoa; phylum Chordata; class Amphibia; order Anura; family Bombinatoridae; genus Bombina; species Bombina bombina. Next base: position 1,154,024,389 of record NC_069504.1, read on the forward strand.
TTGTCTTGGACAGGAATATTAATCAGGAGATGGTTGTTCCTTCTCTGTGTCCTAATCTTTCTTCTCCTAAGGAGCGTTTGCTGCACAACCTAAATGTTGTGCGTTCGCTGAAATTCTACTTGCAGTCGACTAAGGACTTTCGCCAGTCTTCTGTTTTGTTTGTTTGTTTATCTGGGAAATGCAAGGGTCAGAAAGCTACGGCTTCTTCTCTTTCTATTTGGCTGAAGAGTATTATTCATTTAGCTTATGAGACTGCTGGACAGCAACCTCCTGAGAGAATCACAGCTCATTCCACGAGGGCTGTTTCTTCTTCCTGGGCCTTCAAACATGAAGCTTCTGTAGAACAGATTTGCAAGGTGACAACTTCTCTGCATACTTTTTCTAAATTTTCTAAATTTGATACTTTTGCTTCAGCTGAATTCTTTTGGGAAAGAGGTTCTTCAAGCAGTGGTACCTTCTGTTTAGGTTACCTGTCTTGTCCCTCCCTTTTCTGTGTCCTCTAGCTTGCTTATTGATTCCCAACAGTAATTGATGATGATCCGTGGACTCACCGTGTCATTAGAAAGAAAACAAAATTTATGCTTACCTGAAATTTCCTTTATTCTTGACACGTTGGGTCCACCCACGGCCCTCCCTGTTTTTCAGACAGTTTTTTGTTATATAAACCTCAGGCACCTCTGCACCGTGTGTTGCTTCCTTTCTCTCCTTTTCCTTCGGTCGAATGTGTTTGTGGGAAGGGAAGTGATACTTAACAGCTTTGATGTGGTGCTTTTTGCCTCCTCCTGCTGGCCAGCAGTGATATTCCCAACAGTAGTTGATGATCCGTGGACTCACCCTGTCAAGAAAGATAGACATTTTTCAGGTAAGCATAAATTTAGTTTTTCCCCCCAAATATTTTGTCATTTTATATATTTTTTTTGTCATATTATAGAGCTTTTGAGCTTCCATTCATTAATATAAAAACATAAATAAAAACTGTGAACTGTGAAGAACTCTTCTTTGAGATAGAGCTAGATGTTAAAGTAATCTTTTGCACAATAACATTTGGGCAGATTCTATTCAGAATCAGTGGATTCAGAGCATTGTCTCTCAAGGGTATCAACTAGGTTCTCTCTCATGTTCCAACAAATCCTGTGAAAGCTCGGGCTTTTCTAAAGTGTGTTTCAGATCTGGAGCTTTCAGGGGTAATTATACCAGTTCCGCTTCAGGAACAGGGTCTGGGTTTTTATTCAAATCTATTCTTTTTCACAAAGAAACAAAATTCATTCAGACCAGTTCTGGATCTGAAGTTTTTGAATCATTTTGTAAGGATCCCAACTTTCAAGATGGTGGCTATAAGGACTATTCTGCCTTTTGTTCTGCAAGGTCATTAGGATGTCCACAATAGACTTACAGGACACTTATCTTCACATTCCGATTCATCCAGATCACTATCGGTTTCTGGGATTCTCTTTTCTAGACAAGCATTACCAATTTGTTGCTCTTCCATTTGGCCTAGCGACAGCTCCACGATTCTTTTAGAAGGTTCTTGTGCCCTTCTATCTGTAAACAGAGAGCAGGTTATTGCGGTGTTTCCTTATTTGGTTGATATCTTGGTATTGGCTCAATCTTCTCATTTAGCAGAATCTCACACAAATCAACTAGTGTTGTTTCTTCAAAGACATGGTTGGAGGATAATTTTACCAAAGTGTTTCTCGATTCCTCAGACAAGTGTCACCTTTTTAGGTTTCCAGATAGATTCCCTACAGTGGCTATGTGCATAGAAGTTTTAGGTCTCATGACTGCAGCATCGGACGTGATCCCCTTTGCTCGTTTTCATATGAGACCTCTGCAGCTTTGCATGCTGAATCAATGGTGCAGGGATTATACTCGGATATCACAATTGATATTCTTAAATCCCAGCATTCTACTCTCTCTGACTTAGTGGTTAGACCATCATTGTATTGTTCAAACGGCCTCTTTTGTTCGTCCTTCCTGGACTGTAGTCTTAACAGATGCAAGTCTTTCAGGTTGGGGAGCTATCTGGGGCTCTCTGACAGCACAAGGGGTTTGGAATCCTCTAGAGGTGAGGTTACCAATCAATATCTTGGAACTCCGTACTATTTTCAGGGCTCTTCAAGCTTGGCCTCTATTAAAGAGAGAACTTTTCGTTCGCTTTCAGACAGACAATATCACAACTGTGGCATATGTCAATCATCAGGGAAGGACTCTAAGTCCTTTAGCAATGAAAGAAGTATCACGGATACTTTATTGGGGGGAATCCAACTCTTGTCTAATTTCTGCGAATCATATCCCAGGTGTAGACAATTGGGAAGCGGATTATCTCAGTCGTCAGACTTTACATCCGGGGGAGTGGTCTCTCCATCCAGATGTGTTTTGTCAGATTGTACAGATGTGGGGTCTTCCAGAAATAGATCTGATGGCTTTGCATCTAAACCAGAAACTTCCCAGATACCTTTCAAGGTCCAAGGATCCTCAAGTGGAGATGATGGATGCATTAGCAGTTCCTTGGTTTTACCAACTTGCTTATATTTCCCCCCCTCTAGTTCTTCTTCCAAGGGTGATTTCCAAGATCATAATGGAATGATAGCATGTGTTTCTGATAGCACCAGCATGGCCTCACACGTTTTGGTATGCGGATCTTGTCTGGATGTCCAGTTGTCAACCTTGGCCACTTCCTTTAAAGGGACACTGTACCCAAAAATTTTCTTTTGTGATTCAGATTGAGCATGAAATTTTAAGCAACTTTCTAATTTACTCCTATTATCAAATTTTCTTCATTCTCTTGGTATCTTTATTTGAAATGCAAGAATGTAAGTTTAGATGCCGGCCCATTTTTGGTGAACAACCTGGGTTGTCCTTGCTGATTGGTGGATAAATTCATCCACCAATAAAAAAGTGCTGTCCAGAGTACTGAAACCAAAAAAAAAAAGCTTAGATGCCTTCTTTTTCAAATAATGATAGCAAGAGAACGAAGACAAATTGATAATAGGAGTAAATTAGAAAGTTGCTTAAAATTGCATGCTCTTTCTGAATTACAAAAGAAAAAATTTGGGTACAGTGTCCCTTTAAGGCCAGACCTTCTGTCTCAATGGCTGTTTTTCCATCACGATCTCAAATTGCTAAATTTGAAGGTATGGAAATTGAACTCTTAGTGCTTAATCATAGAGGTTTCTCTGACTCAGTGATTAATACTATGTTGCAGGCTCGTAAGTCTGTTTCAAAGAAGATTTATTATTGGGTTTGGTAAACCTATATTTCGTGGTGGTGTTCTCATAAATTCTCTTGGCATTTTTTTAGAATTCCTAGAATTTTACAGTTTCTTCAGGATGGTTTGGATAAGGTTTGTCTGCAAGTACTTTGAAGGGACAAATCTCTGCTCTTTCTGTTTTATTTCATAGAAAGATTGCTAAACTTCCTGATATTCACTGTTTTGTTCAGGCTTTGGTCCGTATTAAGCCTGTTATTTAATCTATTTCTCCTCCTTGGAGTCTTAATTTGATTTTAAAGGTTTTGCAGGCTCCTCCTTTTGAGCCTATGCATTATTTAGATATTAAACTACTATCTTGGAAAGTGTTGTTCCTTTTGGCTATCTCTTCTGCTAGAAGAGTTTCTGAATTGTCTGCTCTCTTGTGCGTCTCCTTTTCTGATTTTCCATCAGGATAAAGCTGTTTTGCGGACTTTGTTTAAATTTCTTCCTAAGGTTGTGAATGCTAACAACATTAGTAGGGAAATTGTTGTTCCTTTCTTGTGTCCTAATCCTAAGAATTCTCTTGAGAAATCGTTACTCATTGGATCTGATAAGAGCTTTGAAATACTATGTTAAGGCTACTAAAGATTTCAGGAACACTTCTAGTCTATTTGTTGTCTTTTCTGGTTCTAGGAAAGGTCAGAAAGCCTCTGCCATTTCTTTGGCATCTTGGTTAAAGCTTTTGATTCACAAGGCTTACTTGATGGTGGGGCAGTCTCCGCTTCAGAGAATTACAGCTCATTCTACTAGATCAGTCGCCACTTCTTGGGCTTTTAAGAATGAAGCTTCAGTTGATCAGATTTGCAAAGCAGCAACTTGGTGGTCTTTGCATACATTTGATACATTTTACCATTTTAATGTGTTTGCTTCTTCTGAAGCAGTCTTTGGTAGAAAAGTTATTCAGGCAGCTGTGTCAGTTTGATTCTTCTGTTTATATGTTAAGTTTTTTTCTTGAAATTTATAAGAAAAAAAAATATTTTTTGTTTGGTTTTAACTTCCACATCTTGGGTATTTTATTCCATACGTCACTAGCTCATGGACTCTTGCCATTTACATGAAAGAAAACATAATTTATGTAAGAACTTAACTGATAAATTCATTTCTTTCATAATGGCAAGAGTCCATGAAGCTCACCCTGTTTTTGGTGGTTATGTTTTTCTGTATAAAAGCTCAATATTATTTTCTAGTTCCTTTTTTGTATGCTTTTTTACTCCTTTTTACACCTCACTACTTGGCTATACGTTAAACTAAGGTGTGGTTGTTGTAGAAGGTGTATTTATAGACATTTTGAGGTTTGGGAAACTCTGCCCCTCCTGGTAGGAATGTATATCCCATACGTCAGTAGCTCATGGACTCTTGCCACTATGAAAAAAATTAATTTATCAGGTAAGTTCTTACATAAATTATGTTTTTCTTACATACATCTCAAATTTCTACTACTTTTATGTGTTTGGTAGTAAAGTCCTTCAGGCAGCAGTGTCTGGAATTTTGTTTTTGCGCCCAATTACTCGTCGACTCCACAGCTTGTATATTAGTTCCCACGAGTAATGGCTCATTGACTCTCACCACCTTATGAAAGAAAACAAAATGTATGCTTACCTGATAAATTTCTTTCGTTCATGGTGGTGAGAGCCCACAAGATCTTCCCAATTAAATGTTTTACTTTGTTTCTGGCAACAGTTCGATTGCACTTTTTACCCTGCTTTTCCCTTTCCTACCTTTCTACTTCTCCTTTCTTGGCTTTACGTCAAACTGGAATACCAGAGAGGGATTAAGTTCTTTTTGAGATTTCGGAACCTTTGCTGCCTCCTAGTGGCCAGGAGTTGAATACCAGGAGTAATGGCTTGTGGACTCTCACCACCATAAAATAAATTAATTTATCAGGAAACCATAAATTTAGTTTTTTATGCTCCACTTGTAACCTAGACTATAGTGTAGTATTTAATCCCCAATGACCAATAACATGGATATTACTTGTAACACGGAGGTTGCATGATTTATATATGTCTCCCCAATTATCTGTGCAAACTCCTTTCCCTGTGCATGTCGGATAGAGATTTATTTCTGTAAAACAATGACCGCATTGCCCTCAGCATAACCTGACTGCAATGTCATTTAGCTCCATTTGCTAAAGGAGGATATGAAGTATATAGGAAGGCATTTACATACAGAGGGGCACAAGGCCCATTCTGGGGGCACAGAATGCTCAAAAATCCCACCTCTCCAACTCATTAGGAACATGCCTTGTGTGCCTAAATATGCCAAGAATTGAATGCATCAGAAGGAAGTAAAAAGCTTTTGATTGGTAGATTTTTATTACAGTTCTGTTATAGGGTGAAGCTGAATGTAGCCCCACTGCACAATCCCCCCAACTGTCCCGATTTTTGCAGGACAGTCCCGCATTGCCCCATGCATTAAAAAAAAAAAAAAAAAAATCTATTGGGCCCATACTCGGAAGCAGCTGGCTTTTCTCTCCCAGGGTTATATACCTGTTAGATTCCATGTGGAAAAGAAATGGTGTGTGGGTTGAGCAGGAATAAGAAGGCTGTATACCCTCTGACCTCAGGTAATGGTGACCTCTAACCCCTGGTAGTGATGATGTCTAACCCCTATTGATAATACTACCATGCCTTCAGTTTTATACGATGAGCAGTGCTAACACCAGGGTAACGAACAGTGGCAGCCTCAGACTGCCAGCTAATGTGCTTGCCAACCCCAGGACCCCATACAATGAATTACAGATACCCATATATAATGTAGTGTGTGTGTCTATCTGTATCTATAAGTGTGTGTTTGTATCTGCATGTATAAGTGTATATTATGTAGTGTGTGTGTCTGCATGTATAAGTGTATGTTATGTAGTGTGTGTGTGTGTGTCTGCATGTATAAGTGTAAGCTATGTAGTGTGTGTGTGTCTGCATGTATGTGTATGCTATGTAGTATGTGTGTGTCTGCATGTATGTGTATGCTATGTAGTGTGTGTGTGTCTGCATGTATGTGTATGCTATGTAGTGTGTGTCTGCATGTATAAGTGTATGCTATGTAGTGTGTGTGTGTATATCTGCATGTATAAGTGTATGCTATGTAGTGTGTGTGCCTGCATGTATAAGTGTAAGCTATGTATTGTGTGTGTCTGCATGTATAAGTGTAAGCTATGTAGTGTGTGTGTATCCGTATGTATGTGTGTGTGTGTATCTGCATGTATAAATTTAAGCTATGTAGTGTGTGTGTGTATCTGCATGTATACGTGTATAATATGTAGTGTGTGTGTTTGTATATCCGCATGTATAAGTGTATGCTATGTAATGTGTGTGTATTGGCATGTATTAGTGTGTACTATGTAGTGTGTGTGTATATGCATGTATAAGTTTATACTATGTAGTGTGTGTGTGTATATCTGCACGTATAAGTGTAAACTATTTAGTGTGTGTGTGTATCTGCATGTATAAGTGTATGCTATGTAGTGTGTGTGTATCTGCATGTGTAAGTGTATGCTATGTAGTGAGCATGTGTAAATGTATACTATGTAGTGTGTGTATCTGCATGTATAAGTGTATGTTATGTAGTGTGTGTGTGCGCATCTGTATATATAAGTGCATGCTATGTAGTGTGTGTGTCTACATGTGTAAGTGTATGCTAGCTATGTAGTGCATGTGTGTATCTGTATGTATAAGTGTATGCTATGTAGTGTGTGTGTGTGTATCTGTATGTATAAGTGTATGCTATGTAGTGTGTGTGTATCTGCATGTATAAGTGTATGCTATGTAGTGTGTGTGTGTGTATCTGTATGTATAAGTGTATGCTATGTAGTGTGTGTGTGTGTGTGTATCTGCCTGTTTAAGTGTATTCTATGTAGTGTGTGTGTATCTGCCTGTATAGGTGTGTGATATGTAGTGTAAGTGTTTATCTGCCTGTGTAAGTGTATTCTATGTAGTGTGTATGCTATGTAGTGTGTTACTGTGCATTTTTGCTGACTTTAAAGGCCAGAATCTAGAATATTAATTGGGAATGCAGAGAGCAGTTTTAAAGAATTTATTATTAAATGTCCAATTAAGATAAAAATATTTAGCGCTGTCTCTGCAAATGCTAATTAAATACATAGCTCACATAGCTACACCAGTGGTTTGAGCTTGTGTTTGATTTGCTACCTAAGAGTATTAAGATATGACTTTATTTAGAATTGTATTTATATTACTTTGGTCTTATGATTTTTATTAAGCCCCCGTCTCTGCTCCTACCCACCACATTTCAAATGTTTGCCGCGGGGTAGGGTGGGGCTTTCCCTCTTTTGAATTTTGAAATGATGGGAGTTATGTAAAATGAGTGACATTTTGTATTCACAGAATGAACTAGAGAACTTTCCAGTGAGCACAATCCAGCACTGTCAGGCCATGATGAACACATGCAGATACAATTCCATTCTCGCCCTTGTATGTAAGGAGTCAACACAAAGCAAAGCTGACCTGCACCTCTTCCAGTGTGATGAGGTCAAGGTAGGTTGTTGAAAAAGATCTTTTTATGTGACCTAACTAGATCAGTTTTTGTGCCTGTTACCTGGGAAATGAGCGTGGTGTATAGTGCAATCCATGGGGCTGTGGAGGTGCTCGAGTACTGTCTACACAAGGGAATGGCATGTGTAGAAGGGCAGCACGTATGTATAGATGGGCAGGGGTGGCACGTATGGATGGGCAGGGGTGGCCACGTATATGTACAGAGGGGCAGGGGTGGGCATATATGTATGTACAGAGGGGGTGGAATCCACTGACACTTCCCAACAAAGATTTAAAGTATTTTCTTAGGGTCCACTAATCAAAAGCTTGCCAGCATGAAAATAAATAATGCAAAATCTTCGAGTTTTTTTTTTTTTTTTTTAGGATTAAATTGTAATATACAGTGAGGGAAAAAAAATATTGGATCCCCTTCTTATTTTGTACATTTGCCCACTGACAAAGAAATGATCAGTCTATAATTTTATTTAATTATTTATTTAATTAATTATATTATTGGTTTATTTCAACAGTGAGAGACAGAATAACAACAACAAAATCCAGAAAAACACTTTTCAAAAAAGTTATAAATTGATTTGCATTTTAATGAGTGAAATACGTATTTGACCCCTTTGCAAAACATGACTTAGTACTTGGTGGCAAAACCCTTGTTGGCAATCACAGAGGTCAGACGTTTTTTGTAGTTGGCCACCAGGTTTGCACACATCTCAGAAGGGATTTTGTCCCTGTCAGGGTATAAGAATATAATCAAATAATATACACATGTATACTTATAAATAATAATATATCTGTGTACACTAAATAATTCATTTTGTTTGTTGAATCCAAAATGGACAATGTATGTAAACCAGCCCCCTCCCTCACTCATCAAATGAATTACTTGTAGAACAAAGAAATGTTTTCAAAGTAATCTTAGAGGAGACATTTGGTCTATTTAAACAGTCATTTCAAAGAAAATATCAAAAGCTTAAACTACTATTATAAATAGGACTATTGAACCATTTCAAAAGGCAAAAACTTCAATAAGAGATGGTCAATCTATAATAGCTATATATTCCAGGTCTTAGATCAGTGAAGATACACTTCTCCTAATTAAGATAGCATTTAAATAGCTTCAAAAGGAATGACCATGTTTACTTTGTGTGTTATAAATCTTGGATCAAGCGTGATGATTCCCCTTCCTGATAAACAGGACATAGGAGAACTAGATTAAGATAGATAAACCCATGCAGGGATATATATGGACACAATGTCAGAGAAATAGCTGGATTTCTTTTACAACTAAATTATCTTTCCAAACACAGATAAGCATAGTACTTAAGTTACAGGAAACCTGTGGTTGGTAGAGTGAATGGTCTGTACTGTGGGGGAGGATATTGCTCAGAAGTCCTCTGAAATCTCTCACCCAAATCTTTGTGACTTGAAAAGAAACGATGCTAACAGACACATGTGATAACAACACAATGGCTCACTGAATCTCTGACACTTGAATATACGTAATGCAGACATACCGCTGAGGGAGGATAACACACAGCAAAAGCACATGGCTTGCATTATAATTTCAAATTTCACTGTTTAAAATAACTTGCACTTAGATTTCAGTAAAACATACTTCAGACAAAAAGCATACAATGTCTTAGCCTCTGTGTTTTTAAGCATATGAATATAGATATTTGTGGACCTAAAAAGAAATGATTAATAACACTTATTTTTATTTCAGATCTACATAGACAAGATTCATGCATTCAGGATTTATTAGAAATATGAAATATTTTTTATTCATGTTAAGATGCAGTGCAAGTACTGAATAGGAAATATGCTGTATTTGTATGAATATATATTATATATATATATATCAGGATTTTAAATGCTATTAATTTTTGAATAATTAGCAGTATAAATTACTTTAATATAATATAATGTTAAAGACATAACATATTTGATATCGGGGAAATCAGAAAAATGATGATACTACCCCATCTACAATTAATATTAAAGGGCCACTGTAAGTAAATATTGTCTATGCCTGTTACTAACTAACTACCCCAAATACGCTTTTTATCAATAGCATTTCATTAACATATCTCTACCGTATATCAGAAATCTTGTCTGCAAATTTAATTGTTTTCCAAACCCACTCCGTGGGTATCCTTTGCTCTGTACCTATCCGTTTACAATACCTAGGTTTCAAAATGGCGCTTTAAACACAATTTCATTGGTTTAAGTATTTTGAACACACAGTGCTGAAAATAGTGGGCAGAATAACGTGACATCATCGGGGAATAAAATATAGAACTTTTATAACGTTATGAAACTTCGTTTTGGAGAAAATATAGGTCAGTAGGTTTTAATTAATGTTTATTAACTTTAATATGTTAGTTGTTTGGCTTAAAAATTATAACAGAAAGTAATCCTTTAATTAATATTAACGCAATAAATTAGAGTATGTTTAAAATAATCATTATATTGGAGATATTTGAAATGTAGCAAGGATGGATGTTAAGAATGAACCTGTTTTGTTTTTCATGCTGCCCCCCCCCCCCGATGGCCAGAATCCAGTATAACAATCAAAAAACGTAACTGTTAAAAGTTGCGTTTCCATAGTAACCATGCCGAGCCTAGGGCCAATTCAATAAGACTTCCCAGGTGACCAATGGGATGATCAGTTTCCGTACGGCCACCCACATGGTTTCATCAATGATTGAAAACATATTTAAGTCAATGCAAAAAGAGGAAAGGGAGGCTGCTGGGCGGACTTGTAAATGGACATCGGCTGCGTTTGAAATACAAGTATTACAGCAAGGCTAGCTAACATTTCTCATTGATTGCAAAATATACTTTTATATATATATATATATATATATATATATATATATATATATATATATATATATATATACATATATATATATACATATATATATATATATATATATATATATATATATAAAACTTCTCATAAAGTTGATGAAATTTCAAATGACCAACAACATACAGAATTATCCTCCTCTGATGAGGATCTATCTGATTCAGAAGATCCTATCTCAGATATTGACACTGACAAATCTACTTATCTCTTTAAGATGGAGTATATTCGTTCCTTGTTAAGAGGTGTTGATTACTTTGGATATTACTTTGGATATTGAGGAATCTAGTCCTCTTGATACTAAAACTAGTAAACATTTAAATTCTGTTTATAAACCTCCTGTGGTTACTCCAGAGGTTTTTCCAGTTCCTGATGCTATTTCTGATATGATTTCAAAGGAATGGAATAGGCCTGGTACTTCTTTTATTCCTTCTTCTAGGTTTAAAAAGTTGTATCCTTTGCCAGCAGCTAGATTGGAGTTTTGGGAAACAATCCCCAAAGTTGATGGGGCTATCTCTATGCTTACTATTCCTATGGAAGATAGTACTTCTTTTAAGGATCCTTTAGATAGGAAACTTTAATCTTATTTAAGGAAAGCTTATTTATTTTCTGGATCTATTCTTAGGCCTGCTATATCTATGGCTGATGTTGCAGTTGCATCAACTTTTTGGTTGAAAAAATTAGCGCAACAGGAAACAGTTTCTGATTTGTCTAGCATTTTTTTGCTTGCTTCAACATGCTAATCATTTTACTGTGATGCTATTTTTGATATCATCAAAATTGATGTTAAATCTATGTCTTTAGCTATTTTAGCTCGAAGAGCTTTGTGGCTCAAATATTGGAATGCTGACGTGGGGCCCATTTATCAAGGGAGCTTGTGGGGCTGTGTTTCTGGCGAGTCTGCAGACTCGCCAGAAACAGCAGTTATGAAGCAGTGGTCTAAAGACCGCTGCTCCATAACCCTGTCCACCTGCTCCGATGAGGCGGACAGGAATCACCGGAAATCAAGCCAATTGAGTACGATCGGGTTGATTGACACCTCCCTGCTGGTGGCCGATTGGCCACGAGTCATCAGGGGGCGGTGTTGCACCAGCAGCTCTTGTGAGCTGCTGGTGCAATGTTAAATGTGGAGAGCGTATTGTTCTACGCATTCAGCGAGGTCTTGCGACAATGCGGATCAGGTCTGCAAGACCTTTAATAAATAGGCCCCATGGTCTCTAAATCTAGATTACTATTTCTTTCTTTCCAAGGTAACAATTTATTTGGTTCTCAGTTGGATTCGATTATTTCAACTGTCACTGGGGGGAAGGGAGTTTTTTTGCCTTAGGATAACAGATCTAAGGCTAAATCTAAAGCTTCTAATCGTTTCCGTTCTTTTCGACAGAATAAGGAACAGAAAGCCTGTCCTTGCCCCAAAGAATCTGGTTCCAATTGGAAACCTTCTTCAAGTTGGAATAAATCCAAGCCTTTTAAGAAACCGAAGCCAGCCCCCAAGTCTGCATGAAGGTGCGGCCCTCATTCCAGTTCAGCTGGTGGGAGGCAGATTAAATTTTTTCCAAAACATTTGGGCAGATTCTGTCCAAAATCAGTGGATTCAGAGTATTGTCTCTCAAGGGTATCGAATAGGATTCAGAGTAAGACCTCCTGTGAGAAGATTTTTTTCTCACACACGTTCCAGCAAATCCAGTGAAGGCTCAGGCTTTTCTGAAGTGTGTTTCAGATCTAGAGCTCTCAGGGGTAATCATACCAGTTCCGTTTCAGGAACAGGGTCTGGGGTTTTATTCAAATCTATTCATTGTCCCAAAGAAAAAAAATTCATTCAGGCCAGTTCTGGATCTGAAAATTTTGAATCGTTTTGTAAGAGTGCCAACTTTCAAAATAGTGACTATAAGGACTATTCTGCCTTTTGTTCAGCAAGGGCATTATATGTCCACAATAGACTTACAGGATGCAAATCTTCATATTCCGATTCATCCAGACCACTATCAGTTTCTGAGATTCTCTTTTCTAGACAAGCATTACCAATTTGTTGCTCTTCCTTTTGGCCTAGCGACAGCTCCAAGAATTTTTTCGAAGGTTCTCAGTGACCTACGCTCTGTAATCGGAGAACAGGGTATTGCGGTGTTTCCTTATTTGGACGATATCTTGGTACTAGCTCAGTCTTAACATTCTGCCGAATCTCACACAAATCAACTAGTGTTGTATCTTCAAAGACATGGTTGGAGGATCAATTTACCGAAACGTTCCTTGATTCCTCAGACAAGGGTCACCTTTTTAAGGTTCCAGATAGATTCAGTGTCCATGACTCAGTCTCTAACAGACAAGAAACAAATAAAACTAGTTTCAGCTTGTCGAAACCTTCAGTCTCAGTCATTGCACCAGCAGTTCTTGTGAACTGCTGGTGCAATACTGCCCTCTGCAGATTCGTGTCCAATCGGCCGCTATCAGGGGGTGTCAATCAATGTGATCATATTCAATCGGGTTGATTTCTGTCTGCCGCCTTGGAGCAGGCAGCGGTCTTTAGGCCACTGCTTCATAACTTCTCTTTCCGGCGGAAAGAGAAGTTCCGGGCATCAACGTACAGAGCTTGATAAATTTACCCCTTAGTGCTTTCTCAGAGTGGTTTCCTGACAAGGTTATTGACAGCTTGATGCATGTTAGGAAACCTATTACCAGACACATTTATTATATATTTTTTTGTGTGATGTGCTTGTAAACGATATTGCTGGATTATTTCAGAATTCCTAGAGTCCTCGTGTTCCTAAAGGAGGGTATGGATAAGAGTTTATCTGCCAGCTCTCTTATTTCGGCTATTCCTGTTTTGTTTCATAAGAAAATTGCTAAAATTCCATATTTTCACATCTTTGTTCAGACTCTGGCCAGAATTAAAGCAGCATCCAGTTTCTCCTCCTTGCAATCTTAATCTATTTTTGAGGGTTCTTCAAACTCCAACTTTGAACAAGTGCATGGTTTAGACCTTCAGCATTTATCCTAGACGGTTCTTTTTCTTCTAGCTATTTCTTCAGTGAGAAGGGTTTCTGAGCTTTCAGCTTTGTCATGCATATTTCCTTATCTGGTTTTTCATCAGGATAAAGCTGTGATTCGCACTAGCTATTCTTTTCTTCCTAAAGTGGTATCTACTGATACTATCAATCAGGATATTATGGGTCCTTCTTTTTTCAAGTTCCTAAAAATTCTAAGGAGCATCTTCTTCACAACTTGGATGTTGTAAGAGCTATCAAATATTATGTGGAAACCACAAAAGATTTAAGGCTTGTAATTCGCTAGGCTTATTTGGTCGTGGGTAAAACTCCCCTTGAGTGCATTACTGCTTGTTACTCTTGTTAACCCTTTTGTAATGGGGCTTCTATTAATCAGATTTGTAAAGTAGTTACTCGGTCTCCTTTACACACTTTTTTTTCCAGTTTTTTCATTTTGTTGTGTATGCTTCTTTTGAGGCTGCATATGCAGTGGTGTTGTGGACTCCATTGGTTGGGTGCTGATTTCCACACATAATGACTTGTGGGCTCTCACCATCTGATGAAAGAAAACAAAATATGCTTACCTGATACATTCATTTATTCATGATAGTGAGAGTCCACAACTTATACCCTTTCTTTTTGCTCAAGAGGAGGAAGTACTTTAAGCGGCTTTAGATTTACTGCATTTTTTTCTCATCTACTTGGCTATATGTATGAGTGAGGATCATGGGAAGTGGGAGGGATTTAAAGCTCTGGTATGTTGGAGTGTTTTTTACCTCCACCTACTGGTCAGAGGGGACTATTCCCACATTATAAAAGAACTACATTTATAATGTAAGCATAACATTTTTTTGTGTGTGTTTTCAAAGTTATAAAAAATAACCATTTATTTCATGTAAGTGGCAAGAGCCCATGAGCTAGTGACGTATGGGATATGCATTCCTACCAGGAGGGGGCAAAGTTTCCCAAACCTCAAAATGCCTATAAATACACCTCCCCCACACACCACTCAGTTTTACAAACTTTGCCTCCTATGGAGGTGGTGAAGTAAGTTGTGCTTGATTTCTTCTGTCATAAGTGCTTCTAATCATTCTGAAGCCCAATTCCTCTCAGAGTACAGAGTTTGTCAGAGGGATGTGAAGGGAGTATCGCCTGTTGATTTAGTGGTGCCACCCATGGGAAATCCTTTCAAACGCTCTCTGTAATCGGTCGTAGCGATTCATTCCCTGCCTCGCTTTTCAGATCGACGTTGTACTCCTATACCATTACCTCTGCTGATACGTTTCAGTACTGGTTTAGCTGTCTGCTATATACTCTTGTACCATTACCTCTGCTGATATGTTTCAGTACTGGTTTAGCTGTCTTCTATATACTCTTGTACCATTACCTCTGCTGATATGTTTCAGTACTGGTTTAGCTGTCTGCTATATACTCTTGTACCATTACCTCTGCTGATACGTTTCAGTACTGGTTTAGCTGTCTGCTATATACTCTTGTACCATTACCTCTGCTGATATGTTTCAGTACTGGTTTAGCTGTCTTCTATATACTTTTGTACCATTACCTCTGCTGATATGTTTCAGTACTGGTTTAGCTGTCTGCTATATACTCTTGTACCATTACCTCTGCTGATACGTTTCAGTACTGGTTTAGCTGTGTGCTATATACTCTTGTACCATTATCTCTACTGATATGTTTCAGTACTGATTTAGCTGTCTGCTATATACTCTTGTACCATTATCTCTACTGATATGTTTCAGTACTGATTTAGCTGTCTGCTATATACTCTTGTACCATTACTTCTGCTGATCTGTTTCAGTACTGGTTTAGCTGTCTGCTATATACTCTTGTACCATTACCTCTGCTGATATGTTTCAGTACTGGTTTAGCTGTCTGCTATATACTCCTCTACCATTACCTCTGCTGATATGTTTCAGTACTGGTTTAGCTGTCTGTTATATACTCTTGTACCATTACCTCTGCTGATATGTTTCAGTACTGGTTTAGCTGTCTGCTATATACTCTTGTACCATTACCTCTGCTGATATGTTTCAGTACTGCTTTAGCTGTCTGCTATATACTCTTGTACCATTACCTCTGCTGATATGTTTCAGTACTGGTTTAGCTGTCTGCTATATACTCCTCTACCATTACCTCTGCTGATACGTTTCAGTACTGGTTTAGCTGTCTGCTTTATACTCTTGTACCATTACCTCTGCTGATATGTTTCAGTACTGGTTTAGCTGTCTGCTATATACTCTTGTACCATTACATCTGCTGATATGTTTCAGTACTGGTTTAGCTGTCTGCTATATACTCTTGTACCATTACATCTGCTGATTTGTTTCAGTACTGGTTTAGCTGTCTGCTATATACTCTTGTACCATTACCTCTGCTGATATGTTTCAGTACTGGTTTAGCTGTCTGCTATATACTCTTGTACCATTACCTCTGCTGATATGTTTCAGTACTGGTTTAGCCGCCTGCTATATACTCTTGTACCATTACCTCTGCTGATATGTTTCAGTACTTGTTTAGCTATCTGCTATATACTCTTGTACCATTACCTCTGCTGATACGTTTCAGTACTGGTTTAGCTGTCTGCTATATACTCTTGTACCATTACCTCTGCTGATACGTTTCAGTACTGGTTTAGCTGTCTGCTATATACTCTTGTACCATTACCTCTGCTGATACGTTTCAGTACTGGTTTAGCTGTCTGCTATATACTCTTGTACCATTACCTCTGCTGATATGTTTCAGTACTGGTTTAGCTGTCTGCTATATACTCCTCTACCATTACCTCTGCTGATACGTTTCAGTACTGGTTTAGCTGTCTGCTTTATACTCTTGTACCATTACCTCTGCTGATATGTTTCAGTACTGGTTTAGCTGTCTGCTATATACTCTTGTACCATTACCTCTGCTGATACGTTTCAGTACTGGTTTAGCTGTCTGCTATATACTCTTGTACCATTACCTCTGCTGATACGTTTCAGTACTGGTTTAGCTGTCTGCTATATACTCTTGTACCATTACCTCTGCTGATACATTTCAGTACTGGTTTAGCTGTCTGCTATATACTCTTGTACTATTACCTCTGCTGATATGTTTCAGTACTGGTTTAGCTGTCTGCTATATACTCTTGTACCATTACATCTGCTGATATGTTTCAGTACTGGTTTAGCTGTCTGCTATATACTCTTGTACCATTACATCTGCTGATTTGTTTCAGTACTGGTTTAGCTGTCTGCTATATACTCTTGTACCCAGTGGCGGCTCGTGGGTTATTCAAATGGGGGTTCACGGACCAGTTATGTAAAATAGTATAATATACACAATATATACATATATATATATAATATATACATATATATATATAATATATATAATATATACAAAAGGTTTTGTTTTTTAAGGGTTTCTGGAACATTGCACCACCCCATAATACTATTAAATTCAGCTCACTAATTAGAATTCTGTCTGTACTCTGTTCTATGCATTTTTTCAGTAATAAACAAATGACACCATACACATTACCTTTTTATGTTCCTTACCCCAACATGGAATATGGATGACTGACAGTCAGTCATCGATATTCCATATTGGGGTAACGAACATAAAAGCTAAGCCAAGCCTTGCTGCCTTAGCCTAGCCTAATAGCTTTAAAATGTAAAAGCTTTTTATAATTTAAGGCTATTAGGCTAGGCTAAGGCAGCAAGGCTTGTAATTGTCCCGGTACCGCCAGTCTGCCCCCTGTGCTGAGTGTGACTGATGCTCAGGTGCTGATCCACCCTATCCCTCCCAGTCCGGTAAACCTAGAAAAAAAAAAACGTCTTCAAAGACAACACAAAGATTTAAAAAAATCTTCAACATACAAAGCACTAAACATAAGATTGAAAAGTATTTACACACATCAATAAATAAAATATCCTACTCTGCCCCTTCATGTAAGAAGGTATATATACTATTTTATAACATGTTGGATACACCCACATCAAATATGCAAGCTGTAGGTTTCCTCCATTCACACACACACTGACACACAGCACACATGCACTTATATAGTCACAGAATGTAATTTACACGATTTGTATAGCTTCCCTACACACTAAATATTAAGCTACACTAGAAGATACAAGTACATGATATGGTACTGTGTACAAGTTAGACTGCAGTGCATACACACTACTACCAACACCACTCCAATATATATAATACAGATAGATATATCCTTTGTATATACACTGTATTTTATATGTATAGAAGTATTATCTAGGCTAGGGAACCCTACTATACACACATATGCTGTGTATACACACTGTTTAAACATTCCCATATCCTCTATATGCAAGAAGCATTATATAGTGAAACTATACAAACGCTGTATTTCCTCCCCGCAGTCGAGCATCATGGTATACACTACACATAACATTATATACATCATCTGCTGCACACACAGACACAAACACTGGATACCATCCTGGCTGGGCCTCTGAGTATCCGGACATGGCTGCTCTGCTCACACGACAAACCCCCTGCCTTTGTGAAAGTGAAGCTGTGCTCCGCATTCTCCAGATTGCTGTAGGGGAATAAAATAACTTTGACCGGAGCATGAAGCACATAGCATGGCCAAACACAGACCAAGGACGGAGTACACCGCTTGGTACTACTCTGCAAAGAACCGCTTCCCCGTCTCCTAACCGCACAGAAGAGCCGAGAGCGTCATCACGTGACTGTTAGTGATGACGCTCTCGGCTCTTCTCTTGTGCTACTGGCTGCTGCCTGGGCTCCCTCTTAACACCTCCCACCCCTCGCACAGGCTGAAGTGTGCGATCAGCCGTCTATGGGGATGAGGAGGCTGGGAGCTGCGCAGCAGCCAAATTTAGCATGCGCACAGACACAGTGCCATAGATTCTCTATCGCACGTGCGCTTAGGGACTATTTAATAGTAGTACTACTACAGTGCCTGACTGTGTATCTATCTACTCTTCTTTAATAACAGTAAACAGTACAGGGGCCAGGGGCACAAATAATAAAAATGTATTTTGAAAAACATTGAAACACATTTTTTTTTTCTGGGGGTAAAAAAAAAATATAATTTTTTTTTTTGAAAAATTATATTTTTTTTCTGTATTTTTTTTTCTTTCTTCTGGGCTGCTGGGGGGCACGTGCGAGTGTGCTCAAATGGAGGAGCCTCCACTGCTTGTACCATTACCTCTGCTGATATGTTTCAGTACTGGTTTAGCTGTCTGCTATATACTCTTGTACCATTGCCTCTGCTGATATGTTTCAGTACTGGTTTAGCTGTCTGCTATATACTCCTCTACCATTACCTCTGCTGATATGTTTCAGTACTGGTTTAGCTGTCTGCTATATACTCCTGTACCATTACCTCTGCTGGTACGTTCAGTACTGATTTAGCTGTCTGCTATATACTCTTGTACCATTACCTCTGCTGATATGTTTCAGTACTGGTTTAGCTGTCTGCTATATACTCTTGTACAGTTACCTCTGCTGATATGTTTCAGTACTGGTTTAGCTGTCTGCTATATACTCTTGTACAGTTACCTCTGCTGATATGTTTCAGTACTGGTTTAGCTGTCTGCTATATACTCTTGTACCGTTACCTCTGCTGATACGTTTCAGTACTGGTTTAGCTGTCTGCTATATACTCTTGTACCATTACCTCTGCTGATATGTTTCAGTACTGGTTTAGCTGTCTGCTTTATACTCTTGTACCATTACCTCTGCTGATATGTTTCAGTACTGGTTTAGCTGTCTGCTATATACTCTTGTACCATTACCTCTGCTGATACATTTCAGTACTGGTTTGGCTGTCTGCTATATACTCTTGTACCATTACCTCTGCTGATATGTTTCACTACTGGTTTAGCTGTCTGCTATATACTCTTGTACCATTACCTCTGCTGATATGTTTCAGTGCTGGTTTAGCTTTCTGCTATATACTCTTGTACCATTACGTCTGCTGATACGTTTCAGTACTGGTTTAGCTGTCTGCTATATACTCTTGTACCATTACCTCTGCTGATATGTTTCAGTACTGGTTTAGCTGTCTGCTATATACTCTTGTACCATTATCTCTACTGATATGTTTCAGTACTGGTTTAGCTGTCTGCTATATACTCTTGTACCATTACCTCTGCTGATATGTTTCAGTACTGGTTTAGCTGTCTGCTATATACTCTTGTACAGTTACCTCTGCTGATATGTTTCAGTACTGGTTTAGCTGTCTGCTATATACTCTTGTACCATTACCTCTGCTGATATATTTCAGTGCTGGTTTAGCTGTCTGCTATATACTCTTGTACCATTACCTCTGCTGATATGTTTCAGTACTGGTTTAGCTGTCTGCTATATACTCTTGTACCATTACCTCTGCTGATATGTTTCAGTACTGGTTTAGCTGTCTGCTATATACTCTTGTACCAATACCTCTGCTGATATGTTTCAGTACTGGTTTAGCTGTCTGCTATATACTCTTGTACCATTACCTCTGCTGATATGTTTCAGTACTGGTTTAGCTGTCTGCTATATACTCTTGTACCATTACCTCTGCTGATACGTTTCAGTACTGGTTTAGCTGTCTGCTATATACTCCTGTACCATTACCTCTGCTGATATGTTTCAGTACTGGTTTAGCTGTCTGCTATATACTCTTGTACCATTACCTCTGCTGATATGTTTCAGTACTGGTTTAGCTGTCTGCTATATACTCTTGTACCATTACCTCTGCTGATATGTTTCAGTACTGGTTTAGCTGTCTGCTATATACTCTTGTACCATTACCTCTGCTGATACGTTTCAGTATTGGTTTAGCTGTCTGCTATATACTCTTGTACCATTGCCTCTGCTGATATGTTTCAGTACTGGTTTAGCTGTCTGCTATATACTCCTCTACCATTACCTCTGCTGATATGTTTCAGTACTGGTTTAGCTGTCTGCTATATACTCCTGTACCATTACCTCTGCTGGTACGTTCAGTACTGATTTAGCTGTCTGCTATATACTCTTGTACCATTACCTCTGCTGATATGTTTCAGTACTGGTTTAGCTGTCTGCTATATACTCTTGTACAGTTACCTCTGCTGATATGTTTCAGTACTGATTTAGCTGTCTGCTATATACTCTTGTACAGTTACCTCTGCTGATATGTTTCAGTACTGGTTTAGCTGTCTGCTATATACTCTTGTACCATTACCTCTGCTGATATGTTTCAGTACTGGTTTAGCTGTCTGCTATATACTCTTGTACCATTATCTCTACTGATATGTTTCAGTACTGGTTTAGCTGTCTGCTATATACTCTTGTACCATTACCTCTGCTGATATGTTTCAGTACTGGTTTAGCTGTCTGCTATATACTCTTGTACCATTACCTCTGCTGATATGTT
The DNA here is from genome assembly GCF_027579735.1 of Bombina bombina. NCBI lineage: Eukaryota > Metazoa > Chordata > Amphibia > Anura > Bombinatoridae > Bombina > Bombina bombina. The sequence continues at coordinate 1,154,045,408 of NC_069504.1, forward strand.
TCAGTACTGGTTTAGCTGTCTGCTATATACTCTTGTACCATTACCTCTGCTGATATATTTCAGTGCTGGTTTAGCTGTCTGCTATATACTCTTGTACCATTACCTCTGCTGATATGTTTCAGTACTGGTTTAGCTGTCTGCTATATACTCTTGTACCATTACCTCTACTGATACGTTTCAGTACTGGTTTAGCTGTCTGCTATATACTCTTGTACCATTACCTCTGCTGATATGTTTCAGTACTGGTTTAGCTGTCTGCTATATACTCTTGTACCATTACCTCTGCTGATATGTTTCAGTACTGGTTTAGCTGTCTGCTATATACTCTTGTACCATTACCTCTGCTGATATGTTTCAGTACTGGTTTAGCTGTCTGCTATATACTCTTCTACCATTACCTCTGCTGATACGTTTCAGTATTGGTTTAGCTGTCTGCTATATACTCTTGTACCATTGCCTCTGCTGATATGTTTCAGTACTGGTTTAGCTGTCTGCTATATACTCCTCTACCATTACCTCTGCTGATATGTTTCAGTACTGGTTTAGCTGTCTGCTATATACTCCTGTACCATTACCTCTGCTGGTACGTTCAGTACTGATTTAGCTGTCTGCTATATACTCTTGTACCATTACCTCTGCTGATATGTTTCAGTACTGGTTTAGCTGTCTACTATATACTCTTGTACAGTTACCTCTGCTGATATGTTTCAGTACTGATTTAGCTGTCTGCTATATACTCTTGTACAGTTACCTCTGCTGATATGTTTCAGTACTGGTTTAGCTGTCTGCTATATACTCTTGTACCGTTACCTCTGCTGATACGTTTCAGTACTGGTTTAGCTGTCTGCTATATACTCTTGTACCATTACCTCTGCTGATATGTTTCAGTACTGGTTTAGCTGTCTGCTTTATACTCTTGTACCATTACCTCTGCTGATATGTTTCAGTACTGGTTTAGCTGTCTGCTATATACTCTTGTACCATTACCTCTGCTGATACATTTCAGTACTGGTTTGGCTGTCTGCTATATACTCTTGTACCATTACCTCTGCTGATATGTTTCACTACTGGTTTAGCTGTCTGCTATATACTCTTGTACCATTACCTCTGCTGATATGTTTCAGTGCTGGTTTAGCTTTCTGCTATATACTCTTGTACCATTACGTCTGCTGATACGTTTCAGTACTGGTTTAGCTGTCTGCTATATACTCTTGTACCATTACCTCTGCTGATATGTTTCAGTACTGGTTTAGCTGTCTGCTATATACTCTTGTACCATTATCTCTACTGATATGTTTCAGTACTGGTTTAGCTGTCTGCTATATACTCTTGTACCATTACCTCTGCTGATATGTTTCAGTACTGGTTTAGCTGTGTGCTATGTACTCTTGTTCCATTACCTCTGCTGATATGTTTCAGTACTGATTTAGCTATCTGCTATATACTCTTGTACCATAACCTCTGCTGATATGTTTCAGTACTGGTTTAGCTGTCTGCTATATACTCTACCATTACCTCTGCTGATATGTTTCAGCACTGGTTTAGCTGTCTGTTATATACTTTTGTACCATTACCTCTGCTGATATGTTTCAGTACTGGTTTAGCTGTCTGCTATATACTCTACCGTTACCTCTGCTGATACGTTTCAGTACTGGTTTAGCTGTCTGCTATATACTCTTGTACCATTACCTCTGCTGATATGTTTCAGTACTGGTTTAGCTGTCTGCTATATACTCTTGTACCATTACCTCTGCTGATACATTTCAGTATTGGTTTAGCTGTCTGCTATATACTCTTGTACCATTGCCTCTGCTGATATGTTTCAGTACTGGTTTAGCTGTCTGCTATATACTCTTGTACCATTACCTCTGCTGATATGTTTCAGTACTGGTTTAGCTGTCTGCTATATACTCTTGTACCATTACCTCTGCTGATACGTTTCAGTACTGGTTTAGCTGTCTGCTATATACTCCTATACCATTACCTCTGCTGATACGTTTCAGTACTGGTTTAGCTGTCTGCTATATACTCTTGTACCATTACCTCTGCTGATATGTTTCAGTACTGGTTTAGCTGTCTGCTTTATACTCTTGTACCATTACCTCTGCTGATATGTTTCAGTACTGGTTTAGCTGTCTGCTATATACTCTTGTACCATTACCTCTGCTGATACATTTCAGTACTGGTTTGGCTGTCTGCTATATACTCTAGTACCATTACCTCTGCTGATATGTTTCAGTACTGGTTTAGCTGTCTGCTATATACTCTTGTACCATTACCTCTGCTGATACGTTTCAGTACTGGTTTAGCTGTCTGCTATATACTCTTGTACCATTACCTCTGCTGATATGTTTCAGTGCTGGTTTAGCTTTCTGCTAGATACTCTTGTACCATTACGTCTGCTGATACGTTTCAGTACTGGTTTAGCTGTCTGCTATATACTCTTGTACCATTACCTCTGCTGATATGTTTCAGTACTGGTTTAGCTGTCTGCTATATACTCTTGTACCATTATCTCTACTGATATGTTTCAGTACTGGTTTAGCTGTCTGCTATATACTCTTGTACCATTACCTCTGCTGATAGGCTTCAGTACTGGTATAGCTGTGTGCTATGTACTCTTGTACCATTACCTCTGCTGATACGTTTCAGTACTGGTTTAGCTGTCTGCTATATACTCTTGTACCATTATCTCTACTGATATGTTTCAGTACTGGTTTAGCTGTCTGCTATATACTCTTGTACCATTACCTCTGCTGATATGTTTCAGTACTGGTTTAGCTGTGTGCTATGTACTCTTGTTCCATTACCTCTGCTGATATGTTTCAGTACTGATTTAGCTGTCTGCTATATACTCTTGTACCATAACCTCTGCTGATATGTTTCAGTACTGGTTTAGCTGTCTGCTATATACTCTACCATTACCTCTGCTGATATGTTTCAGTACTGGTTTAGCTGTCTGCTATATACTCTTGTACCGTTACCTCTGCTGATACGTTTCAGTACTGATTTAGCTGTCTGCTATATACTCTTGTACCATAACCTCTGCTGATATGTTTCAGTACTGGTTTAGCTGTCTGCTATATACTCTTGTACCATTACCTCTGCTGATATGTTTCAGCACTGGTTTAGCTGTCTGTTATATACTTTTGTACCATTACCTCTGCTGATATGTTTCAGTACTGGTTTAGCTGTCTGCTATATACTCTACCATTACCTCTGCTGATACGTTTCAGTACTGGTTTAGCTGTCTGCTATATACTCTTGTACCATTACCTCTGCTGATACGTTTCAGTACTGGTTTAGCTGTCTGCTATATACTCTTGTACCATTAGCTCTGCTGATATGTTTCAGTACTGGTTTAGCTGTCTGCTATATACTCTTGTACCATTACCTCTGCTGATACGTTTCAGTATTGGTTTAGCTGTCTGCTATATACTCCTATACCATTACCTCTGCTGATATGTTTCAGTACTGGTTTAGCTGTCTGCTATATACTCTACCATTACCTCTGCTGATACGTTTCAGTACTGGTTTAGCTGTCTGCTATATACTCTTGTACCATTACCTCTGCTGATATGTTTCAGTACTGGTTTAGCTGTCTGCTATATACTCTACCATTACCTCTGCTGATATGTTTCAGTACTGGTTTAGCTGTCTGCTATATTCTCTTGTACCATTACCTCTGCTGATACGTTTCAGTACTGGTTTAGCTGTCTGCTATATACTCCTATACCATTACCTCTGCAATATGTTTCAGTACTGGTTTAGCTGTCTGCTATATACTCTACCATTACCTCTGCTGATATGTTTCAGTACTGGTTTAGCTGTCTGCTATATACTCTTGTACCATTACCTCTGCTGATATGTTTCAGTACTGGTTTAGCTGTCTGCTATATACTCTTGTACCATTACCTCTGCTGATATGTTTCAGTACTGATTTAGCTGTCTGCTATATACTCCTCTACCATTACCTCTGCTGATATGTTTCAGTACTGGTTTAGCTGTCTGCTATATACTCTTGTACCATTACCTCTGCTGATATGTTTCAGTACTGGTTTAGCTGTGTGCTATATACTCTTGTACCATTACCTCTGCTGATATGTTTCAGTACTGGTTTAGCTGTCTGCTATATACTCTTGTACCATTACCTCTGCTGATATGTTTCAGTACTGGTTTAGCTGTCTGCTATATACTCCTCTACCATTACCTCTGCTGATATGTTTCAGTACTGGTTTAGCTGTCTGCTATATACTCTTGTACCATTATCTCTACTGCTATGTTTCAGTACTGGTTTAGCTGTCTGCTATATACTCTTGTACCATTATCTCTACTGCTATGTTTCAGTACTGGTTTAGCTGTCTGCTATATACTCTTCTACCATTACTTCTGCTGATATGTTTCAGTACCGGTTTAGCTGTCTGCTATATACTCTTGTACTATTACCTCTGCTGATATGTTTCAGTACTGGTTTAGCTGTCTGCTATATACTCTTGTACCATTACCTCTGCTGATATGTTTCAGTACTGGTTTAGCTGTGTGCTATATACTCTTGTTCCATTACCTCTGCTGATATGTTTCAGTACTGATTTAGCTGTCTGCTATATACTCTTGTACCATAACCTCTGCTGATATGTTTCAGTACTGGTTTAGCTGTCTGCCATATACTCTACCATTACCTCTGCTGATACGTTTCAGTACTGGTTTAGCTGTCTGCTATATACTCCTGTACCATTACCTCTGCTGGTACGTTCAGTACTGATTTAGCTGTCTGCTATATACTCTTGTACCATTACCTCTGCTGATATGTTTCAGTACTGGTTTAGCTGTCTGCTATATACTCTTGTACCATTACCTCTGCTGATATGTTTCAGTACTGGTTTAGCTGTCTGTTATATACTTTTGTACCATTACCTCTGCTGATATGTTTCAGTACTGGTTTAGCTGTCTGCTATATACTCTACCATTACCTCTGCTGATACGTTTTAGTACTGGTTTAGCTGTCTGCTATATACTCTTGTACCATTACCTCTGCTGATACGTTTCAGTACTGGTTTAGCTGTCTGCTATATACTCTTGTACCATTACCTCTGCTGATATGTTTCAGTACTGGTTTAGCTGTCTGCTATATACTATTGTACCATTACCTCTGCTGATACGTTTCAGTACTGGTTTAGCTGTCTGCTATATACTCTTGTACCATTACCTCTGCTGATACGTTTCAGTACTGGTTTAGCTGTCTGCTATATACTCCTCTACCATTACCTCTGCTGATATGTTTCAGTACTGGTTTAGCTGTCTGCTATATACTCTTGTACCATTACCTCTGCTGATATGTTTCAGTACTGGTTTAGCTGTCTGCTATATACTCTTGTACCATTACCTCTGCTGATATGTTTCAGTACTGGTTTAGCTGTCTGCTATATACTCTTGTACCATTACCTCTGCTGATATGTTTCAGTACTGGTTTAGCTGTCTGCTATATACTCCTGTACCATTACCTCTGCTTATATGTTTCAGTACTGGTTTAGCTGTCTGCTATATACTCCTGTACCATTACCTCTGCTGATATGTTTCAGTACTGGTTTAGCTGTCTGCTATATACTCCTGTACCATTACCTCTGCTGATATGTTTCAGTACTGGTTTAGCTGTCTGCTATATACTCCTGTACCATTACCTCTGCTGATATGTTTCAGTACTGGTTTAGCTGTCTGCTATATACTCCTGTACCATTACCTCTGCTGATATGTTTCAGTACTGGTTTAGTTGTCTGCTATATACTCTTGTACCATTACCTCTGCTGATACGTTTCAGTACTGGTTTAGTTGTCTGCTATATACTCTTGTACCATTACCTCTGCTGATATGTTTCAGTACTGTTTTAGCTGTCTGCTATATACTCTTGTACCATTACCTCTGGTGATATGTTTCAGTACTGGTTTAGCTGTCTGCTATATACTCTTGTACCATTACCTCTGCTTATATGTTTCAGTACTGGTTTGGCTGTCTGCTATACACTCTTGTAACATTACCTCTGCTGATACGTTTCAGTACTAGTTTAGCTGTCTGCTATATACTCTTGTACCATTACCTCTGCTGATATGTTTCAGTACTGGTTTAGCTGTCTGCTATATACTCTTGTACCATTACCTCTGCTGATATGTTTCAGTACTGGTTTAGCTGTCTGCTATATACTATTGTACCATTACCTCTGCTGATATGTTTCAGTACTGGTTTAGCTGTCTGCTATATACTCTTGTACCATTACCTCTGCTGATACGTTTCAGTACTGGTTTAGCTGTCTGCTATATACTCCTATACCATTACCTCTGCTGATATGTTTCAGTACTGGTTTAGCTGTCTGCTATATACTCTACCATTACCTCTGCTGATATGTTTCAGTACTGGTTTAGCTGTCTGCTATATACTCTTGTACCATTACCTCTGCTGATATGTTTCAGTACTGGTTTAGCTGTCTGCTATATACTCTTGTACCATTACCTCTGCTGATATGTTTCAGTACTGATTTAGCTGTCTGCTATATACTCCTCTACCATTACCTCTGCTGATATGTTTCAGTACTGGTTTAGCTGTCTGCTATATACTCTTGTACCATTACCTCTGCTGATATGTTTCAGTACTGGTTTAGCTGTCTGCTATATACTCTTGTACCATTATCTCTACTGCTATGTTTCAGTACTGGTTTAGCTGTCTGCTATATACTCTTGTACCATTATCTCTACTGCTATGTTTCAGTACTGGTTGAGCTGTCTGCTATATACTCTTGTACCATTACCTCTGCTGATACGTTTCAGTACTGGTTTAGCTGTCTGCTATATACTCCTATACCATTACCTCTGCTGATATGTTTCAGTACTGGTTTAGCTGTCTGCTATATACTCTACCATTACCTCTGCTGATATGTTTCAGTACTGGTTTAGCTGTCTGCTATATACTCTTGTACCATTACCTCTGCTGATATGTTTCAGTACTGGTTTAGCTGTCTGCTATATACTCTTGTACCATTACCTCTGCTGATATGTTTCAGTACTGATTTAGCTGTCTGCTATATACTCCTCTACCATTACCTCTGCTGATATGTTTCAGTACTGGTTTAGCTGTCTGCTATATACTCTTGTTCCATTACCTCTGCTGATATGTTTCAGTACTGATTTAGCTGTCTGCTATATACTCTTGTACCATAACCTCTGCTGATATGTTTCAGTACTGGTTTAGCTGTCTGCCATATACTCTACCATTACCTCTGCTGATACGTTTCAGTACTGGTTTAGCTGTCTGCTATATACTCCTGTACCATTACCTCTGCTGGTACGTTCAGTACTGATTTAGCTGTCTGCTATATACTCTTGTACCATTACCTCTGCTGATATGTTTCAGTACTGGTTTAGCTGTCTGCTATATACTCTTGTACCATTACCTCTGCTGATATGTTTCAGTACTGGTTTAGCTGTCTGCTATATACTCTTGTACCATTACCTCTGCTGATATGTTTCAGTACTGGTTTAGCTGTCTGTTATATACTTTTCTACCATTACCTCTGCTGATATGTTTCAGTACTGGTTTAGCTGTCTGCTATATACTCTACCATTACCTCTGCTGATACGTTTTAGTACTGGTTTAGCTGTCTGCTATATACTCTTGTACCATTACCTCTGCTGATACGTTTCAGTACTGGTTTAGCTGTCTGCTATATACTCTTGTACCATTACCTCTGCTGATATGTTTCAGTACTGGTTTAGCTGTCTGCTATATACTATTGTACCATTACCTCTGCTGATATGTTTCAGTACTGGTTTAGCTGTCTGCTATATACTCTTGTACCATTACCTCTGCTGATATGTTTCAGTACTGGTTTAGCTGTCTGCTATATACTCCTCTACCATTACCTCTGCTGATATGTTTCAGTACTGGTTTAGCTGTCTGCTATATACTCTTGTACCATTACCTCTGCTGATATGTTTCAGTACTGGTTTAGCTGTCTGCTATATACTCTTGTACCATTACCTCTGCTGATATGTTTCAGTACTGGTTTAGCTGTCTGCTATATACTCTTGTACCATTACCTCTGCTGATACGTTTCAGTACTGGTTTAGCTGTCTGCTATATACTCTTGTACCATTACCTCTGCTGATATGTTTCAGTACTGGTTTAGCTGTCTGCTATATACTCTTGTACCATTACCTCTGCTAATATGTTTCAGTACTGGTTTAGCTGTCTGCTATATACTCTTGTACCATTACCTCTGCTGATATGTTTCAGTACTGGTTTAGCTGTCTGCTATATACTCCTGTACCATTACCTCTGCTTATATGTTTCAGTACTGGTTTAGCTGTCTGCTATATACTCCTGTACCATTACCTCTGCTGATATGTTTCAGTACTGGTTTAGCTGTCTGCTATATACTCCTGTACCATTACCTCTGCTGATATGTTTCAGTACTGGTTTAGCTGTCTGCTATATACTCCTTGTACCATTACCTCTGCTGATATGTTTCAGTACTGGTTTAGCTGTCTGCTATATACTCTTGTACCATTACCTCTGCTGATATGTTTCAGTACTGGTTTAGCTGTCTGCTATATACTCTTGTACCATTACCTCTGCTGATACGTTTCAGTACTGGTTTAGCTGTCTGCTATATACTCTTGTACCATTACCTCTGCTGATATGTTTCAGTACTGGTTTAGCTGTCTGCTATATACTCTTGTACCATTTACCTCTGCTGATATGTTTCAGTACTGGTTTAGCTGTCTGCTATATACTCTTGTACCATTACCTCTGCTGATACGTTTCAGTACTGGTTTAGCTGTCTGCTATATACTCTTGTACCATTACCTCTGCTGATATGTTTCAGTACTGGTTTAGCTGTCTGCTATATACTCTTGTACCATTACCTCTGCTTATATGTTTCAGTACTGGTTTGGCTGTCTGCTATATACTCTTGTACCATTACCTCTGCTGATACTTTTCAGTACTAGTTTAGCTGTCTGCTATATACTCTTGTACCATTACCTCTGCTGATATGTTTCAGTACTGGTTTAGCTGTCTGCTATATACTCTTGTACCATTACCTCTGCTGATATGTTTCAGTACTGGTTTAGCTGTCTGCTATATACTCTTGTACCATTACCTCTGCTGATATGTTTCAGTACTGGTTTAGCTGTCTGCTATATACTCTTGTACCATTACCTCTGCTGATATGTTTCAGTACTGGTTTAGCTGTCTGCTATATACTCTTGTACCATTACCTCTGGTGATATGTTTCAGTACTGGTTTAGCTGTCTGCTATATACTCTTGTACCATTACCTCTGCTTATATGTTTCAGTACTGGTTTAGGCTGTCTGCTATATACTATTGTACCATTACCTCTGCTGATATGTTTCAGTACTGGTTTAGCTGTCTGCTATATACTCTTGTACCATTACCTCTGCTGATATGTTTCAGTACTGGTTTAGCTGTCTGCTATATACTCTTGTACCATTACCTCTGCTGATATGTTTCAGTACTGGTTTAGCTGTCTGCTATATACTCTTGTACCATTACCTCTGCTGATACGTTTCAGTACTGGTTTAGCTGTCTGCTATATACTCTTGTACCATTACCTCTGCTGATATGTTTCAGTACTGGTTTAGCTGTCTGCTATATACTCTTGTACCATTACTTCTGCTGATATGTTTCAGTAATGGTTTAGCTGTCTGCTATATACTCTTGTACCATTACCTCTGCTGATATGTTTCAGTACTGGTTTAGCTGTCTGCTATATACTCTTGTACCATTACCTCTGCTGATACGTTTCAGTACTGGTTTAGCTGTCTGCTATATACTCTTGTACCAGTACTGCTATATACTCTTGTATCATTACCTCTGCTGATATGTTTCAGTACTGGTTTAGCTGTCTGCTATATACTCTTGTACCATTACCTCTGCTATTTCACTGGTTTAGGCTGTCTGCTTACCATTACCATACCTCGCTGATACGTTTCAGTACTGGTTTAGATCTGTCTGCTATATACTCTTGTACCATACCTCTGCTGATATGTTTCAGTACTGTTTAGCTGTCTGCTATATACTCTTGTACCATTACCTCTGCTAATATGTTTCAGTACTGGTATTAGCTGTCAGCTATATACTCTTGTACCATTACCTCTGCTGATGATGTTTCAGTACTGTTTAGCTGTCTGCTATATACTCCTGTACCATTACCCTCTGCTTATAATGTTTCAGTACTGGTTTAGCTGTCCTGCTATATACTCCTATACCATTAACTCTGCTGATATGTTTCAGTACTGGTTTAGCTGTCTGCTATATACTCCTGTACCATTACCTCTGCTGATATGTTTCAGTACTGGTTTAGCTGTCTGCTATATACTCCTGTACCATTACCTCTGCTTATATGTTTCAGTACTGGTTTAGCTGTCTGCTATATACTCCTGTACCATTACCTCTGCTGATATGTTTCAGTACTGGTTTAGTTGTCTGCTATATACTCTTGTACCATTACCTCTGCTGATATGTTTCAGTACTGGTTTAGTTGTCTGCTATATACTCTTGTACCATTACCTCTGCTGATATGTTTCAGTACTGTTTTAGCTGTCTGCTATATACTCTTGTACCATTACCTCTGGTGATATGTTTCAGTACTGGTTTAGCTGTCTGCTATATACTCTTGTACCATTACCTCTGCTGATACGTTTCAGTACTGGTTTAGCTGTCTGCTATATACTCTTGTACCATTACCTCTGGTGATATGTTTCAGTACTGGTTTAGCTGTCTGCTATATACTCTTGTACCATTACCTCTGCTTATATGTTTCAGTACTGGTTTGGCTGTCTGCTATACACTCTTGTAACATTACCTCTGCTGATACGTTTCAGTACTAGTTTAGCTGTCTGCTATATACTCTTGTACCATTACCTCTGCTGATATGTTTCAGTACTGGTTTAGCTGTCTGCTATATACTCTTGTACCATTACCTCTGCTGATATGTTTCAGTACTGGTTTAGCTGTCTGCTATATACTATTGTACCATTACCTCTGCTGATATGTTTCAGTACTGGTTTAGCTGTCTGCTATATACTCTTGTACCATTACCTCTGCTGATATGTTTCAGTACTGGTTTAGCTGTCTGCTATATACTCTTGTACCATTACCTCTGGTGATATGTTTCAGTACTGGTTTAGCTGTCTGCTATATACTCTTGTACCATTACCTCTGCTTATATGTTTCAGTACTGGTTTGGCTGTCTGCTATATACTATTGTACCATTACCTCTGCTGATATGTTTCAGTACTGGTTTAGCTGTCTGCTATATACTCTTGTACCATTACCTCTGCTGATATGTTTCAGTACTGGTTTAGCTGTCTGCTATATACTCTTGTACCATTACCTCTGCTGATATGTTTCAGTACTGGTTTAGCTGTCTGCTATATACTCTTGTACCATTACCTCTGCTGATACGTTTCAGTACTGGTTTAGCTGTCTGCTATATACTCTTGTACCATTACCTCTGCTGATATGTTTCAGTACTGGTTTAGCTGTCTGCTATATACTCTTGTACCATTACTTCTGCTGATATGTTTCAGTAAGGGTTTAGCTGTCTGCTATATACTCTTGTACCATTACCTCTGCTGATATGTTTCAGTACTGGTTTAGCTGTCTGCTATATACTCTTGTACCATTACCTCTGCTGATACGTTTCAGTACTGGTTTAGCTGTCTGCTATATACTCTTGTACAGTTACCTCTGCTGATATGTTTCAGTACTGGTTTGGCTGTCTGCTATATACTCTTGTACCATTACCTCTGCTGATATGTTTCAGTAAGGGTTTAGCTGTCTGCTATATACTCTTGTACCATTACCTCTGCTGATATGTTTCAGTACTGGTTTAGCTGTCTGCTATATACTCTTGTACCATTACCTCTGCTGATATGTTTCAGTACTGGTTTAGCTGTCTGCTATATACTCTTGTACCATTACCTCTGCTGATACGTTTCAGTACTGGTTTAGCTGTCTGCTATATACTCTTGTACCATTACCTCTGCTGATATGTTTCAGTACTGGTTTAGCTGTCTGCTATATACTCTTGTACCATTACCTCTGCTAATATGTTTCAGTACTGGTTTAGCTGTCTGCTATATACTCTTGTACCATTACCTCTGCTGATATGTTTCAGTACTGGTTTAGCTGTCTGCTATATACTCCTGTACCATTACCTCTGCTTATATGTTTCAGTACTGGTTTAGCTGTCTGCTATATACTCCTGTACCATTACCTCTGCTGATATGTTTCAGTACTGGTTTAGCTGTCTGCTATATACTCCTGTACCATTACCTCTGCTGATATGTTTCAGTACTGGTTTAGCTGTCTGCTATATACTCCTGTACCATTACCTCTGCTGATATGTTTCAGTACTGGTTTAGCTGTCTGCTATATACTCCTGTACCATTACCTCTGCTGATATGTTTCAGTACTGGTTTAGTTGTCTGCTATATACTCTTGTACCATTACCTCTGCTGATACGTTTCAGTACTGGTTTAGTTGTCTGCTATATACTCTTGTACCATTACCTCTGCTGATATGTTTCAGTACTGTTTTAGCTGTCTGCTATATACTCTTGTACCATTACCTCTGGTGATATGTTTCAGTACTGGTTTAGCTGTCTGCTATATACTCTTGTACCATTACCTCTGCTGATACGTTTCAGTACTGGTTTAGCTGTCTGCTATATACTCTTGTACCATTACCTCTGGTGATATGTTTCAGTACTGGTTTAGCTGTCTGCTATATACTCTTGTACCATTACCTCTGCTTATATGTTTCAGTACTGGTTTGGCTGTCTGCTATACACTCTTGTAACATTACCTCTGCTGATACGTTTCAGTACTAGTTTAGCTGTCTGCTATATACTCTTGTACCATTACCTCTGCTGATATGTTTCAGTACTGGTTTAGCTGTCTGCTATATACTCTTGTACCATTACCTCTGCTGATATGTTTCAGTACTGGTTTAGCTGTCTGCTATATACTATTGTACCATTACCTCTGCTGATATGTTTCAGTACTGGTTTAGCTGTCTGCTATATACTCTTGTACCATTACCTCTGCTGATATGTTTCAGTACTGGTTTAGCTGTCTGCTATATACTCTTGTACCATTACCTCTGGTGATATGTTTCAGTACTGGTTTAGCTGTCTGCTATATACTCTTGTACCATTACCTCTGCTTATATGTTTCAGTACTGGTTTGGCTGTCTGCTATATACTATTGTACCATTACCTCTGCTGATATGTTTCAGTACTGGTTTAGCTGTCTGCTATATACTCTTGTACCATTACCTCTGCTGATATGTTTCAGTACTGGTTTAGCTGTCTGCTATATACTCTTGTACCATTACCTCTGCTGATATGTTTCAGTACTGGTTTAGCTGTCTGCTATATACTCTTGTACCATTACCTCTGCTGATACGTTTCAGTACTGGTTTAGCTGTCTGCTATATACTCTTGTACCATTACCTCTGCTGATATGTTTCAGTACTGGTTTAGCTGTCTGCTATATACTCTTGTACCATTACTTCTGCTGATATGTTTCAGTAAGGGTTTAGCTGTCTGCTATATACTCTTGTACCATTACCTCTGCTGATATGTTTCAGTACTGGTTTAGCTGTCTGCTATATACTCTTGTACCATTACCTCTGCTGATACGTTTCAGTACTGGTTTAGCTGTCTGCTATATACTCTTGTACAGTTACCTCTGCTGATATGTTTCAGTACTGGTTTGGCTGTCTGCTATATACTCTTGTACCATTACCTCTGCTGATATGTTTCAGTAAGGGTTTAGCTGTCTGCTATATACTCTTGTACCATTACCTCTGCTGATACGTTTCAGTACTGGTTTAGATGTCTGCTATATACTCTTGTACCATTACCTCTGCTGATAGTTTTCAGTACTGGTTTGGCTGTCTGCTATATACTCTTGTACCATTACCTCTGCTGATAGTTTTCAGTACTGGTTTGGCTATCTGCTATATGTGGATGGGTGTCTTCTGGTAAGTATGTATCATATTGTTAAGACACTCTCAGCTATGTTTGGCGCTTTATTTTAAAGTTTTAAATATATGTATTTGCTTATATTTGCCATGAGTCAGGTCTATGTTTTTTTCCCTTTTGTAGTCTAACAGTTTCAGTATGGAATTTATGTTTTGGAGAGTTTAAGTAATTTTTTTTTCTTACCTCAGTTTTTCAAATTTGACTTTGTTTTTTAAAATTTTCGCGGGCAAACTAGGCTCACGGGTTCACAAAAAGCTGTTTTTTATTGCGTCATTCTTGATGAAAAACATTTTGGCGCAAAATTGCGTCTGTTGTGACGCGAGTCGCGTCATTTCTTGCGTTTTTATTGACGCAATTTTTTTGCAGCAAAGTTGTGCCCGTTATGACGCAGGTTGTGTCATTTCATTGTGTTAGCTTTGGCACCAAAAGTTTTTTTCTTTGCATTTGCATCATCTTTGCGTCATTTTTGGCGCCTAAATTTATTATATTAAAGGGACACTGAACCCAATTTTTTTCTTTTGTGATTCAGATAGAACATGCAATTCTTTTTTTTTTTTTTTTTTTTTTAAATATTTATTTAAATCCAGCAGAGTGTACAGTCAAAATAAATTCAACCTCTTTGTGCCACGCAGGGCCAGGTAAACCACATTTCGGAGAACCTCAAAAAATAGTTTAAAACAATAACTTCATTTTATCTTAATAAGTTGGTCCCCACAGCGTAAAATTTGTACACTAAACTGGAGTCTTTTCTATTTTATTTATACTGGTTAAAGAAACGAAAAAGAGAAAAAATTAGAACAAAACAGAACAAAACAAGCAGACAACAAAACAAACAAAGAAAAAAGAAAAAGAAAAAAAAAAAGGGGGGGGGGAGGAAAGACGGGGGAGGAAGGAGGGGGGGGGAGGAAAGGGAAGTAGAGGAGGGAGGGGGTGAAAAAAAAGAAGAGGAATATAGGGATGTGAGAGAGAACCCCCCCCGCGTCAGAGCACCTTCAGGTCTCTACCAAGCACCCAGAAGGACCAATTCCGAGTTCCTGAAGGGGAATATAAGGTCATGCATTTCTGTGTCTTGTAGTGACTTGATGAAGGCAGACCATTTACTAAAGAATCGTCTAATGTCTAGGTCATTATCTAGGTTAGTGCCCCTTTGTTCTAAAAGGCATTGTTTTTTTCAGACAGTTCTTTATCTCTGAGATAGATGGTATTGCCCTCGTCTTCCATTTTTTAAAGATAAGATATCTAGTTGCTAAAATAGATAAAAATATCAATTTATTCTCTGGATTGTGTTCCCCATGACCAAAGACAATCAATAACTGTGTAAGACCCGGATGGGAGATCCTAAGGGTTTTGTTAATCCAGAACTCTAATTTATACCAGAGGTATCTTATTCTGGGGCAACTCCAAATCATGTGTATTACATCCGCTGCGGGGAGTAAACACTTTGGACATTTGTTAAAGCTGGCATAATGAATTTTATCGCCTTTTTTGGGGGTGAAGTATGCATTGTGAAGAAGTTTAATGTGCATCTCACGCCATGTAGCTGAGAGAGAAACCTGAGCCACTTTGCAAATTGAGCTTTGAATAGTTTTTGTATCAATAGTTGATTGTGGTAATAGCCTGTTCCATAAAACAGTAATTTTCTCTAGCTCTACAACACCTTTGCCTGATTTAAGTAGCTGGTAGCATGGGGAGATGGACCTGATGCCGTTCTTGAACAAAGTGATCCAGCCTTCCAGCTTTCCCATATTCCAGCTCCATCCTACCTCGTTCACTAGTTCGAGTAGAAAGTGTCTAACTTGTAGGAATGCAAAAAATTCCTTATTGTTGATGTGAAACTCTCCTTTTAGCTCGTCAAAGGATTTGACAATGTTCCTTTCTGGGTCCCAAAGTTGTATTACCCTACTCAAACCTAGGTCTTGCCACTTCCTAAAGGTTCCTGAACTGACTCCTGCGGGGAATTTCGGATTTCCCTGTATTGGAAGATAGTGAGAAATTTTCCCATTTAGGGATAATAGATTACTTATTCTCCACCAGGCCCTTAGTGGATTAGAAACAGATTTAAATCTTTTGATTCTGCCTGGTAGGTCTTTTGGTGGGCAGTGGACCAGCGCTATCAACTGATACGGGCTACACATGTTCTCTTCCAGGGGCTGATTCGTAACATAGTTACTCTGGGATAACCAGTCGGCCACCACGCGGGCTAAAAAAGCATAATTATAGGATCGGATATCTGGCAATGCAAGACCAGCACTCTCTTTTGATAGAAAAAGTTTATTTAGGGATATCCTAGGTCTTTTTTCCTGCCAGAGGAATTTGCTAAGTGAGCCATTTAAGCAGCGGATGTCTTTCTCCAAGAGAATTAATGGGACGTTCTGGAGAACGTAGAGGAGTTTTGGGAGCAAGATCATTTTAAACAAAGCAATCTATCCGGATAAAGATAGCGGAAGAGATTGCCAATTTTTAAGTTTTTCCCTGATCATTTCAAAAATCGGAGAGAAATTAAGATTGTACAGGTCCCCCTGGGATGAAGGGATTAAAATTCCAAGATATTTAAGAGATATTTTAGAGACGGAAAAGGGGGTATCATAAAGAGAGTCTTTGTTTTGTCTCAACCATAGTAGTTCCGATTTTACTTCGTTAATCCTGTACCCCGAAAAGGACCCAAATTGAGTAGTAATGTTTAACAATTTGGGGATGCTGGATTTAGTATCTGAAAGGTATAACAGAAGGTCATCCGCATATAAAGCAATTTTTATAACTTGCTTCCCCACCTTGATGCCTGGAAGTTGTTGCCTAACCATAATTGCTAGTGGTTTGATTGAGATGTCGAAAAGAAGGGGCGCGTTCCCCTTCCGAGAGTTATCTGTGAGGATGCTATAGAATTGACAATCAGGGTAGTGTGTGGTTCTTTATAGAGATTCATAATAAATTCGAGAAATTTACCTTTGAAACCAAAATTTGTCAGAGATGAAAAGATGGTCAAAATGTATCGAATCGAATGCTTTCTCTGTATCGATCGAAAGAATAGCCAGGTCGGGTGTCACCCCCTCCCCCCCTCCCTCGAGTACCTCCAGTTTCCTAAAATACTCCGTAATAAGTATGGCCTCTCTGATTTTAGCTGAAGATTTTCGGCCCCTAAGAAACCCTGCCTGGTCCGGGTGTATCACCGTGGCAAGTGGTGCTTGGAGGCGTTCAGCAAGGATAGAGCAAAATATCTTATAATCTCCGTTCAGGAGAGCTATGGGCCTATATGATTCTTTGAGGGAGGGATCTTTCCCTCCCTTCAAAATTAAGACAGTATTAGATGAAGAGAAAGAGGCGGCCACGTGATTGCCTTTGATGTACATACTGTTAAATAAATTGTTGAGATAGGGAGTAATCTCAGAATTCAGAATTTTGTAGAACTCGTTTGGGAGACCGTCTGGTCCGGGTGATTTATTATTGGCAAGATCTTCAATTGTTTTATTTATCTCTAATTCAGTGATTGGTGTGTTTAGGGAGTTAATCAATTCCGTTGATATTTTTGGGCAAGTTACTCGACTCCAGAATTGGGATGCCTGTGAAATATCTGAGCCTCTGCTTAGATAAAGATTCTGATTGTAGCTGGTGAAAGCTTTCGCTATTGCTTCTGGTTTATCAAGAAGAATACCATCCTCTTGAATCTTTTCAATGAGAGATGTTTTCCTTTCCCTTTTTACCAGATTTGCCAGTAATTTGCCAGATTTGTTACCGAATCTATAGATTCTGGCTTGGAGTCTGAGATCCCTCTGCGTTTCCTGGAAGATTGTAAATGTGTCTCTTGTGTTTTTAGCCCGAATATATTTCGCCCAGTATCTAGGTGATTTTTCAAGTAAATAAGAGTTATATGAATTGATCACTGAGCTAGTAATTTATTTCTCCCTTTGTCGTATTTTCCTAAGTCTTTCCGCGCTATAGGCTATGATTTCGCCCCGGAGGACTGCCTTAGCAGCCTCCCAGAAAAGCAGGGGCGAATCTATGTAGTCTTGATTATGATCCAGGTAATCCGCAAATTTGAGTTTAAGCCAATTCTTAAACTTCAGATCATTCGCGAGAAAGGAGGGAAATAAAAAGCGTGTTGGTTTCTTATTGTAGCAGCTGGTCTGCAGCTCAAGCGAGATGGGGCCGTGATCTGATAAAAAGATAGGAGACAAGCCTGCTTTTGCCTCTGTCAGCCTTATTCTGTCGCTGATGAGAAAAAGATCGATTCTAGACATTGTTTTGTGCGCCTTGGACAGACAGGTGAAATCTCTGACATCGGGGTTTTGAAGCCTCCAAATATCTTTTATTGCTAGGTTGTGCATAATTGATTTTATTAATTTAGCTTCTAAATTATCCCGTTTTTGTTTAGGCGACTTACTAGAGATTCTAAGTCTGTCCAATGGGCACTGTGGAGACATATTGAAATCACCCCCTAGTATTAGGTGTCCCTCCTGAACAGAGAGAATTTTGGCCTGGATCTTGTGCCAAAAGCTGGGGTCTAATTTGTTAGGGGCATAAACATTGCATAGTGTATAGATTGTTTTGTGGATTTTAGCTTTAATTATTACAAATCTCCCATCTGGGTCTATGTCACTGTGAGTAACTGCTTGGCCAATTTTCTTCAGTCAGGATCGCCACCCCTCTTTTCCTTCGCTCTCCCGGGGAGAAGAAGATTTCTTTCACCCATGTGGATTTAAGTTTCTGAGATTCTTCTGTTGTTAAATGTGTTTCCTGCAAGAATGCTATATCGGCCCCTGATTTCCTCAGATGCGTTAAAATGGCCTTCCTTTTAATTGGAGTGGAGATCCCACCCACATTCCATGAAACTAATTTAAAGTTGGCCATAGGTTTTTAGCTAGGTAGTGTGACCGAGTCCAAGTGTGACCGGCGCGGGTGGGAAGGGAAGGAAAGGGAAAGAGGGAAAGAAAAAAAAAAAAAAAAAAAAAAAGGGGGAACCCCCCCCCCACAAAACCCCCAAAATTTTAAACAAAAAAAAGGAAGAAAACCAGGAGGGCTTAAGGCCCCATCTATCATTACTTTCCTAAGACAAGAAATCCTGCTCATGATAAAGAAAAGAAGAAAGAAAAAAAGGAAAAAGAAAAGAGTAGAAAAGTCAGCGGGAGATAAATCCCTTTCCCCTTTTTCTCTCTCTCTTCCCTTTTCAGCCTGGTGGATATGTGCCTGAAGTGTTGGAGTCTTTCAAATGTTGTTCTACTTCTTGAAGAGTATTGAAAATAAATGTGTTCTCAGCTTCTTTGATTTTAAGTTTTGCAGGATAGATTATGGTGGCTTGGTAGCCCTGTTGGATCAATTTTGTGCACATAGGGGCTAACACCCTCCTTTTGGATGATGTTTCAGCTGAGAAGTCTTGAAAAAGGAGAATTTTCGATTCTCCAATGGTAATAGGCTGATTCTTACGATAGAATTGCATCAAAGTAACCTTATCTTGAAAATTCAAGAGTTTTGCGATTACTGGTCTAGGTCTATGATTTCCTTTATTATCCACCCAGGGTCTACCAAGCCTATGTACCCTCTCTACTACTATCAGTGGGTAGTTAGGTGGGAGTTTGAGAAGCTGAGGTAAATGCTCGGAAATAAAGGAGTTTAGATCCTCATATCTTTTATCCTCGGGTATCCCTATCAGGCGTATATTATTTCTGCGGGCACGGTTCTCAATATCTTCAAGTTTAGCCTGAATTACATTTAGGGAGTGTTTAGTTGAATCTAACTTGGTGTTATGTGATATGGTAAGATCTTCAGGATCTGAAACTCTCTGCTCAATTTCATTGATTCTGCCTGCAAACTGTCTAATTTCCTGAGATAGGAGAGTGATATCTTGTTTGATCTCTGACTTTAGTGCATCAAAGTTAGGGGCTAATGCTTCCGTTATTCTGGTGACTAAATTTTGCATATCCGATACATCAGTTAGGGAGGATGTGGTAAGACATGATTCTTGAGATTCAACTGAGGTTGCTATGGTGTTCTTTGCTCTCCTGTCTTTGTGTTTTGCAGTCATGACTGGCGAGGGAGTCTTAGCATGTGAGTGAAAAAATGTATTCATGAGATGCTTCAGTGAATAAAAAAGAAAAAATCGTGTTTAGAAAATTGTCAAAGTGCTGAAATAAGGAGAGAAAAGTGAGGGAAGGGAGTGGGGGAAACTGTAGGGAAATGTGAGGGGAGTGCGTGCTCTACTTTAAGCCTGATTTCAGTTAGTGAGAGAGAAAGGAAAAAAAAAAAAAAAAAAAAAAAAAAGGGGGGGGGTGCAGATGCAAGCCGCCGGAGAAATTTTTTTCCAGGGGCCGGGGGGTGATTAGAGACACACTCGCCAGGGCTTATAGATGTGATTTAGGGATATTGAAGGGAGAGCCACTAATTCTAGGCAGGATTACTCCTATTAAGTGTTTAGCTGTTATTTTTGTTTTATTAACTGTGCCCGTGACCCTGTATCTTAGGGAACCTTACTAAAGAGTAACGAACTCTATGTGTTATCTAGTTTTGTTTAAAGTAAGCGAATTGTTGTTAGATAGAGATTGTTTTTAGATCAGTTGAAGAATTTACCAGGCATGGCCAAGTGGTCCTAGTAAGTGGCACCAGAAACTTGAAACCTGGGCAGCTCTTATGTGGCAAGAGCTGCAGTAAAAGAAAGAAAACCCCAAAAGATGCTCAGCTTATAACATTAAACATTGAATCTACATTCTTATATTTCAGAGCAGGGATAACAGGGGGAGAGGGAACTCAAAAGTAGGTGCAGCCAATAGGCTGGTCTTAATTTTTTTTTATGTATATAACCACAGCCCTAGGGAATCTAGACTATAGTGTAGAGAAGTAGGATAAAGGAATCGTTTCAGGTCATGTGTTTCTAGGTTACCTGTGGCTGTTTAGCCTACGGTATAATGATCCTAGATACTAATAGTTGCAGCCATATTCTGAGATACAACATTCGACATATACTTTCAACACTGTCCCCCCTTTCCCAGAGGGGTGACCAGAATAAACCTGGAAGTTTATATGAATTTGTAACTTTTGCCTGTTTAAAGCCTTAATCTATTCCACCCGTCTATATAACATCAACTCTTATAGTGCAATAGGATTTAACTCTTTACAGTTATTTAGATAGTTATACAGATATGTGAATTTTCAAAGTGGTATAAGTCCCATATAAATCCCCGAGTACTTTTTAAGAGCTTCTTGCTCCTTTGTCAGTTTCAGGGTCAGACCCTGTCAGTCCTTATATATATGTTTCCTTCAAGTGTCACTGGCAGTTTTAAACAAAAAAGAAGGAGGAAAACACAGAGTGTATCAGCTCTAAGGTGCCTGTTTAGAGACTTACCCGCCCCTTCGCGCGTTATCCAGCCACCCCAGAAGTCCGTCGTCAACTCAGATATTCCGGCAGGCAGCCCGGTTCCAGAGCAGGGACTACTATGCCTCCTCCTTTGCTCCGGCTGGTCCAGTGAGCAGCATCAGTCTCCCTCGCAGATCGTTGGGACCGGGGGAGGCAGCAGCACCAGCCTGTGCAGCAGGGCAGTCTGTAGGGGGTGCCCCCGGACCGAGGTCCCGCTCCGTGCTTGAGCCCCGTTCCCTCCCACGCAGCACCGGTGGGGGAGGGAGGAGCCGATCTACGGGCCGTCGGAGGGGTCACAGAGGTGCAGGATGTGGCAGCGGGACGCCAGCAGGGCCGCAACATAGCGGCAGGCGGATCCGTGGATCAGCAGGATAACGACGTAGCCACAGCGGTGGGTCAGATGGAAAGGTAAGGTGTTAGCAGGGCCGCATCGATGCGGCAGACACACATTTGCAATGGTAGAAGAAAGACCGCCAGCAGAGTCACCGCAGTGCGGCGTGTTTGGAAGGAAAGTTATCCAGCAGTTTAAAGTTAGTTGTCGTGGGGCGGCTGGCGCACAGGGGGCGTTTTGTCCTATAGTGACAATGCAGGTATTCTTTAGCAAACAGACAGGGTCCCAGAAACTTGAGTGGGTTTAAATGTATCGGCAGAGTTCAGGCCCAAGAAAAGAGCAGATATGATGGATGTTTGTGTTTTGTAAGAAAAAGTCCAGATAGATGGAGGTAACAAAGGCCAGTGGGATGATAGGCCACTAGCATGGGTTCCGGAACAGATTTTGCTTGACTGTCCACGCAAATGCATCAGCCCACAGTCAAGGGCTGAAGGCTGGGCGCATAGAGATTTACCGCCAGCAGGTATGGGACTGGAGCTATTGCTTGGGCTACACCTGTGCAGCACACCTGTGTAGCTCCTCCTCCACCGGACTAGAACATGCAATTCTAAGCAACTTTCTAATTTACTCCTATTATCAAATTTTCTTTATTCTCTTGGTATCTTTATTAAAAAGCAAGAATGTAAGTTTAGATGCTGGCCCGTTTTTGGTGAACAACCTGGGTTGTTCTTGCTGATTGGTGGATAAATTCACCCACCAATAAACAAGTGCTGTCCAGGCTTTCAGAAACAAAAATTGGCTGGCTCCTTAGCTTAGATGCCTTCTTTTTCAAATAAAGATAGCAAGAGAACGAAGAAAAATTGATAATAGGAGTAAATTAGAAAGCTGCTTAAAATTGCATGCTCTATCTGAATCACGAAAGAAAAAAATGTAGGTTCAGTGTCCCTTTTAAGCCTCTCCCACTTTTGCTCGCTGCTTTCATTTTATTATACAGAGCTATTATGCTTGCTTTTTATTTTATTTTTTTCTATAAAAATTCTATCATGAATTTTTCCTATTTTCTGAAACGGTTACATTGTGGAAATTGGATATTTTGTCTAAATGTTATTTTTCTTTTTTGTTACATTTTGCGAGATGTCTCAAACGGGTCCTGCCTCTGATGTTACTGTAGAAACCAAGATGCCTGAACACAATTCTACCAAAAGCTAAGTGTGTTATTATTGTGAAGCTGATTTTATTCCCTCAGCTTATGGGCACTTATTTTATAATATTATTATTTGCTGATAATGTTTCTATGTGTACAATTACATTTACTTACCTAAAAGTTCTGCAGATACAAAAATGTTACTGCTGCAGCTATAAGAAGGCTATGACTGCTATTGTGTCTTCAATTAATGTAAATGTCTTTCTGTGACAGACCCTTCTGTCAGGACTGAAGGAGTTAATTGTGTTTAGCTAAGAAACTAATTTCTAAAGACAGGTTTTCTGGCCTCAGCTATTGTGTGCTATAATTACATTTAAGTAATAAACAGGCCATTGTTTAATCACCCTCAGAGAGCAGACGCTAGGTGATAAGACAAGCCAAATGTGTTTAAGTTGTTATCTGCCTAAGTAAAGTATTTAAGTAATGTAATTCTACTGTTTCATAAAAGGGCGTCTTCCCCTTTTTATCTAAATGTACAAGAGTCTTTCAACCCCCCCATCTGGGGTCAAACCTGTATAAATACTAGGCATCTAGCCTTTAATAAATGTCATTCTGTTTTAAACCTGAAACTGGCTGGGTTGTGAATTGCTGATTCCCTATGCAGGACATTGTTCATCTGGTATTAACCCTTGGTACACTGTTGGTACCGTAACATTGGTGGCAAGCGACGGAATGAACCTTATCGCCCAGAAGAGCAACTACACAAGCCAGTAACCTCAGGAAGAGGGGGATTATTACAATACTGACTAAGATGGAAAGAGTACCAGGAACAGAAGGAACCAATGGGCCCAGCATAGCAGACAGAACCCCTGAAGAAGCAAGCTTTGATCGGGCGGTTAAAATAAGACTGGCATATTATGGCCCCAACCCATCTGCGGAAATTATCGACCGGGTCATAGCAGCTGTGGAGGCCAACCTACTTCGCCAAAGCAGCGCTGCAGCAAACCCAGTGGAAAAGAGAAAAGTAAATTTTGCAGCTTTTAAAAACTTCCTGGAAACAGAAGGAGAGATTGATGGGTACCTTGCGGATTTTGAGAGGCAATGTGCACTACACAAGGTACCCGCAGAGGACTGGGTCACGATATTATCCGGAAAATTATCCGGCCGGGCCAGTGAGGCTTTTCGGGCCATTCCAGATGAGGAAGTCGGGGATTATAATACTGTAAAAGAGGCTCTGCTCTCCAGGTATGCGGTTACACCGGAGGCATACCGGAGGCGGTTCAGAGACACTGTTAAATTAGCTGGAGATTCCTACCTTGAGTGGGCATGTAAGGTGCACCGCACAGCAGCTCACTGGATAGCGGGGTGCCAAGCCGTATCTGGGGAAGAGGTGCTGCAGCTATTCCTGTTGGAACATTGCTTCGACAAGTTACCCGCAGGAGTTCGAGAGTGGGTTCGGGACCGTAAACCCTCCACCCTGCATGAAGCGGCTCGCTTGGCAGATGAGTATACGGATGCCCGCAAACTGGACACTGCTACCACTAAGCCCCCTGCTAGAGTGGAGTACAGACCCCCAGTCACCCCAGCAGCTGCCAGTTACCAACCCCCGGCGCACCGCTATACCACACGGCATCTGGCCACGAACTACCCTCAGAGAGCCCGGTTCAATTTGCGGGGCTACTCACAACCGATTCGATGCTTTGGATGTAAGCAACTAGGGCACAAAAGACCAGAGTGTCCCCTAAATGCAGCGAACCAAGCACAGTCCTGGAGAAGACCTGCCGGCGGAATCACACGTAACCCTCAGCCTGCGGCCCGCTACGTAGAGGCGCAAGAATGCTGGAGCATCCTACATGAGGCAGACCTTGTGCAAGCTGCCCACCGGAATAACCGGCAACTGGTTAAAGTGAATGGGAAGAAGGTCAGTGGTCTACGGGATACTGGTGCTACCATGACCTTGCTTCAAAAGAACTTGGTGTCTGAGAAACAGTACACTGGAGACACTGTGGCTGTGAGGGTAGCAGGGGGCGATGTGTTCAGCCTACCTGTTGCCAGGGTACATTTGGATTGGGGAGTGGGCGCTAGACCTGTGAATGTGGGGGTCAAGAAGGACTTACCTGCTGATGTTCTTCTTGGAAATGACTTGGCTCCCCTTGTTTCTGCCTATGCTCCCATGGGTCCCGCTGATGTTAACCCTGTGACTACCCGTGCTCAGATCCGTGCAGCAGAGACTGACCCCCCTGCTGCTAAGCCCCAGGACGCTGAGCTCAGTAAATCTCTATCCGCTATTGATACGTGGAAGTCCCGTTACAATGCGCTGATGAAGGAGAAGAGGAGCGCAGAGGAAAAAGCACGTTTAGAACGTGAATCTCTGCTAGACAAGCTGCACCGACAGACTGCAGAAAACACCAGCTTGAGAGTGGGACATGAAACCTTAAAGACAAACTTAGCGACACTTGAGGAGAAGCTGACGCTGGCTCATAGTGAGGTGCTGCAACTCAAGGGCACCCTATGTCAGTATGAAGGGATTGTGGATACCTATAAAGAGCAGGTACAGAAAACTCGTAAAGAAGCTGATGGGATTTTGAAGGACTGTTTAGCCCTAGTCTGGGCACTGAGGAAGTTGAACCCTTCTTTGTATGGACAGGAATTCTCTCTCATAACGGGAATACATATGGATTGTCCTGGCAAACTGACATGCCTACCACCTCCTAGTCCGGTCATCCCCAGGTTGACCCGCCAAAGGGTCAAGCCGGGTCTGCCGGAGTGTTCCACAAGGGGGGAGATATGTGACAGACCCTTCTGTCAGGACTGAAGGAGTTAATTGTGTTTAGCTAAGAAACTAATTTCTAAAGACAGGTTTTCTGGCCTCAGCTATTGTGTGCTATAATTACATTTAAGTAATAAACAGGCCATTGTTTAATCACCCTCAGAGAGCAGACGCTAGGTGATAAGACAAGCCAAATGTGTTTAAGTTGTTATCTGCCTAAGTAAAGTATTTAAGTAATGTAATTCTACTGTTTCATAAAAGGGCGTCTTCCCCTTTTTATCTAAATGTACAAGAGTCTTTCAACCCCCCCATCTGGGGTCAAACCTGTATAAACAAAAAAAAGGAAGAAAACCAGGAGGGCTTAAGGCCCCATCTATCATTACTTTCCTAAGACAAGAAATCCTGCTCATGATAAAGAAAAGAAGAAAGAAAAAAAGGAAAAAGAAAAGAGTAGAAAAGTCAGCGGGAGATAAATCCCTTTCCCCTTTTTCTCTCTCTCTTCCCTTTTCAGCCTGGTGGATATGTGCCTGAAGTGTTGGAGTCTTTCAAATGTTGTTCTACTTCTTGAAGAGTATTGAAAATAAATGTGTTCTCAGCTTCTTTGATTTTAAGTTTTGCAGGATAGATTATGGTGGCTTGGTAGCCCTGTTGGATCAATTTTGTGCACATAGGGGCTAACACCCTCCTTTTGGATGATGTTTCAGCTGAGAAGTCTTGAAAAAGGAGAATTTTCGATTCTCCAATGGTAATAGGCTGATTCTTACGATAGAATTGCATCAAAGTAACCTTATCTTGAAAATTCAAGAGTTTTGCGATTACTGGTCTAGGTCTATGATTTCCTTTATTATCCACCCAGGGTCTACCAAGCCTATGTACCCTCTCTACTACTATCAGTGGGTAGTTAGGTGGGAGTTTGAGAAGCTGAGGTAAATGCTCGGAAATAAAGGAGTTTAGATCCTCATATCTTTTATCCTCGGGTATCCCTATCAGGCGTATATTATTTCTGCGGGCACGGTTCTCAATATCTTCAAGTTTAGCCTGAATTACATTTAGGGAGTGTTTAGTTGAATCTAACTTGGTGTTATGTGATATGGTAAGATCTTCAGGATCTGAAACTCTCTGCTCAATTTCATTGATTCTGCCTGCAAACTGTCTAATTTCCTGAGATAGGAGAGTGATATCTTGTTTGATCTCTGACTTTAGTGCATCAAAGTTAGGGGCTAATGCTTCCGTTATTCTGGTGACTAAATTTTGCATATCCGATACATCAGTTAGGGAGGATGTGGTAAGACATGATTCTTGAGATTCAACTGAGGTTGCTATGGTGTTCTTTGCTCTCCTGTCTTTGTGTTTTGCAGTCATGACTGGCGAGGGAGTCTTAGCATGTGAGTGAAAAAATGTATTCATGAGATGCTTCAGTGAATAAAAAAGAAAAAATCGTGTTTAGAAAATTGTCAAAGTGCTGAAATAAGGAGAGAAAAGTGAGGGAAGGGAGTGGGGGAAACTGTAGGGAAATGTGAGGGGAGTGCGTGCTCTACTTTAAGCCTGATTTCAGTTAGTGAGAGAGAAAGGAAAAAAAAAAAAAAAAAAAAAAAAAAGGGGGGGGGTGCAGATGCAAGCCGCCGGAGAAATTTTTTTCCAGGGGCCGGGGGGTGATTAGAGACACACTCGCCAGGGCTTATAGATGTGATTTAGGGATATTGAAGGGAGAGCCACTAATTCTAGGCAGGATTACTCCTATTAAGTGTTTAGCTGTTATTTTTGTTTTATTAACTGTGCCCGTGACCCTGTATCTTAGGGAACCTTACTAAAGAGTAACGAACTCTATGTGTTATCTAGTTTTGTTTAAAGTAAGCGAATTGTTGTTAGATAGAGATTGTTTTTAGATCAGTTGAAGAATTTACCAGGCATGGCCAAGTGGTCCTAGTAAGTGGCACCAGAAACTTGAAACCTGGGCAGCTCTTATGTGGCAAGAGCTGCAGTAAAAGAAAGAAAACCCCAAAAGATGCTCAGCTTATAACATTAAACATTGAATCTACATTCTTATATTTCAGAGCAGGGATAACAGGGGGAGAGGGAACTCAAAAGTAGGTGCAGCCAATAGGCTGGTCTTAATTTTTTTTTATGTATATAACCACAGCCCTAGGGAATCTAGACTATAGTGTAGAGAAGTAGGATAAAGGAATCGTTTCAGGTCATGTGTTTCTAGGTTACCTGTGGCTGTTTAGCCTACGGTATAATGATCCTAGATACTAATAGTTGCAGCCATATTCTGAGATACAACATTCGACATATACTTTCAACACTGTCCCCCCTTTCCCAGAGGGGTGACCAGAATAAACCTGGAAGTTTATATGAATTTGTAACTTTTGCCTGTTTAAAGCCTTAATCTATTCCACCCGTCTATATAACATCAACTCTTATAGTGCAATAGGATTTAACTCTTTACAGTTATTTAGATAGTTATACAGATATGTGAATTTTCAAAGTGGTATAAGTCCCATATAAATCCCCGAGTACTTTTTAAGAGCTTCTTGCTCCTTTGTCAGTTTCAGGGTCAGACCCTGTCAGTCCTTATATATATGTTTCCTTCAAGTGTCACTGGCAGTTTTAAACAAAAAAGAAGGAGGAAAACACAGAGTGTATCAGCTCTAAGGTGCCTGTTTAGAGACTTACCCGCCCCTTCGCGCGTTATCCAGCCACCCCAGAAGTCCGTCGTCAACTCAGATATTCCGGCAGGCAGCCCGGTTCCAGAGCAGGGACTACTATGCCTCCTCCTTTGCTCCGGCTGGTCCAGTGAGCAGCATCAGTCTCCCTCGCAGATCGTTGGGACCGGGGGAGGCAGCAGCACCAGCCTGTGCAGCAGGGCAGTCTGTAGGGGGTGCCCCCGGACCGAGGTCCCGCTCCGTGCTTGAGCCCCGTTCCCTCCCACGCAGCACCGGTGGGGGAGGGAGGAGCCGATCTACGGGCCGTCGGAGGGGTCACAGAGGTGCAGGATGTGGCAGCGGGACGCCAGCAGGGCCGCAACATAGCGGCAGGCGGATCCGTGGATCAGCAGGATAACGACGTAGCCACAGCGGTGGGTCAGATGGAAAGGTAAGGTGTTAGCAGGGCCGCATCGATGCGGCAGACACACATTTGCAATGGTAGAAGAAAGACCGCCAGCAGAGTCACCGCAGTGCGGCGTGTTTGGAAGGAAAGTTATCCAGCAGTTTAAAGTTAGTTGTCGTGGGGCGGCTGGCGCACAGGGGGCGTTTTGTCCTATAGTGACAATG
Source organism: Bombina bombina (assembly GCF_027579735.1). Classification (NCBI taxonomy): domain Eukaryota; kingdom Metazoa; phylum Chordata; class Amphibia; order Anura; family Bombinatoridae; genus Bombina; species Bombina bombina. The sequence goes on from NC_069504.1 coordinate 1,154,074,333, forward strand.
CAGGTATTCTTTAGCAAACAGACAGGGTCCCAGAAACTTGAGTGGGTTTAAATGTATCGGCAGAGTTCAGGCCCAAGAAAAGAGCAGATATGATGGATGTTTGTGTTTTGTAAGAAAAAGTCCAGATAGATGGAGGTAACAAAGGCCAGTGGGATGATAGGCCACTAGCATGGGTTCCGGAACAGATTTTGCTTGACTGTCCACGCAAATGCATCAGCCCACAGTCAAGGGCTGAAGGCTGGGCGCATAGAGATTTACCGCCAGCAGGTATGGGACTGGAGCTATTGCTTGGGCTACACCTGTGCAGCACACCTGTGTAGCTCCTCCTCCACCGGACTAGAACATGCAATTCTAAGCAACTTTCTAATTTACTCCTATTATCAAATTTTCTTTATTCTCTTGGTATCTTTATTAAAAAGCAAGAATGTAAGTTTAGATGCTGGCCCGTTTTTGGTGAACAACCTGGGTTGTTCTTGCTGATTGGTGGATAAATTCACCCACCAATAAACAAGTGCTGTCCAGGCTTTCAGAAACAAAAATTGGCTGGCTCCTTAGCTTAGATGCCTTCTTTTTCAAATAAAGATAGCAAGAGAACGAAGAAAAATTGATAATAGGAGTAAATTAGAAAGCTGCTTAAAATTGCATGCTCTATCTGAATCACGAAAGAAAAAAATGTAGGTTCAGTGTCCCTTTTAAGCCTCTCCCACTTTTGCTCGCTGCTTTCATTTTATTATACAGTGCTATTATGCTTGCTTTTTATTTTATTTTTTTCTATAAAAATTCTATCATGAATTTTTCCTATTTTCTGAAACGGTTACATTGTGGAAATTGGATATTTTGTCTAAATGTTATTTTTCTTTTTTGTTACATTTTGCGAGATGTCTCAAACGGGTCCTGCCTCTGATGTTACTGTAGAAACCAAGATGCCTGAACACAATTCTACCAAAAGCTAAGTGTGTTATTATTGTGAAGCTGATTTTATTCCCTCAGCTTATGGGCACTTATTTTATAATATTATTATTTGCTGATAATGTTTCTATGTGTACAATTACATTTACTTACCTAAAAGTTCTGCAGATACAAAAATGTTACTGCTGCAGCTATAAGAAGGCTATGACTGCTATTGTGTCTTCAATTAATGTAAATGTCTTTCTGTGACAGACCCTTCTGTCAGGACTGAAGGAGTTAATTGTGTTTAGCTAAGAAACTAATTTCTAAAGACAGGTTTTCTGGCCTCAGCTATTGTGTGCTATAATTACATTTAAGTAATAAACAGGCCATTGTTTAATCACCCTCAGAGAGCAGACGCTAGGTGATAAGACAAGCCAAATGTGTTTAAGTTGTTATCTGCCTAAGTAAAGTATTTAAGTAATGTAATTCTACTGTTTCATAAAAGGGCGTCTTCCCCTTTTTATCTAAATGTACAAGAGTCTTTCAACCCCCCCATCTGGGGTCAAACCTGTATAAATACTAGGCATCTAGCCTTTAATAAATGTCATTCTGTTTTAAACCTGAAACTGGCTGGGTTGTGAATTGCTGATTCCCTATGCAGGACATTGTTCATCTGGTATTAACCCTTGGTACACTGTTGGTACCGTAACATTGGTGGCAAGCGACGGAATGAACCTTATCGCCCAGAAGAGCAACTACACAAGCCAGTAACCTCAGGAAGAGGGGGATTATTACAATACTGACTAAGATGGAAAGAGTACCAGGAACAGAAGGAACCAATGGGCCCAGCATAGCAGACAGAACCCCTGAAGAAGCAAGCTTTGATCGGGCGGTTAAAATAAGACTGGCATATTATGGCCCCAACCCATCTGCGGAAATTATCGACCGGGTCATAGCAGCTGTGGAGGCCAACCTACTTCGCCAAAGCAGCGCTGCAGCAAACCCAGTGGAAAAGAGAAAAGTAAATTTTGCAGCTTTTAAAAACTTCCTGGAAACAGAAGGAGAGATTGATGGGTACCTTGCGGATTTTGAGAGGCAATGTGCACTACACAAGGTACCCGCAGAGGACTGGGTCACGATATTATCCGGAAAATTATCCGGCCGGGCCAGTGAGGCTTTTCGGGCCATTCCAGATGAGGAAGTCGGGGATTATAATACTGTAAAAGAGGCTCTGCTCTCCAGGTATGCGGTTACACCGGAGGCATACCGGAGGCGGTTCAGAGACACTGTTAAATTAGCTGGAGATTCCTACCTTGAGTGGGCATGTAAGGTGCACCGCACAGCAGCTCACTGGATAGCGGGGTGCCAAGCCGTATCTGGGGAAGAGGTGCTGCAGCTATTCCTGTTGGAACATTGCTTCGACAAGTTACCCGCAGGAGTTCGAGAGTGGGTTCGGGACCGTAAACCCTCCACCCTGCATGAAGCGGCTCGCTTGGCAGATGAGTATACGGATGCCCGCAAACTGGACACTGCTACCACTAAGCCCCCTGCTAGAGTGGAGTACAGACCCCCAGTCACCCCAGCAGCTGCCAGTTACCAACCCCCGGCGCACCGCTATACCACACGGCATCTGGCCACGAACTACCCTCAGAGAGCCCGGTTCAATTTGCGGGGCTACTCACAACCGATTCGATGCTTTGGATGTAAGCAACTAGGGCACAAAAGACCAGAGTGTCCCCTAAATGCAGCGAACCAAGCACAGTCCTGGAGAAGACCTGCCGGCGGAATCACACGTAACCCTCAGCCTGCGGCCCGCTACGTAGAGGCGCAAGAATGCTGGAGCATCCTACATGAGGCAGACCTTGTGCAAGCTGCCCACCGGAATAACCGGCAACTGGTTAAAGTGAATGGGAAGAAGGTCAGTGGTCTACGGGATACTGGTGCTACCATGACCTTGCTTCAAAAGAACTTGGTGTCTGAGAAACAGTACACTGGAGACACTGTGGCTGTGAGGGTAGCAGGGGGCGATGTGTTCAGCCTACCTGTTGCCAGGGTACATTTGGATTGGGGAGTGGGCGCTAGACCTGTGAATGTGGGGGTCAAGAAGGACTTACCTGCTGATGTTCTTCTTGGAAATGACTTGGCTCCCCTTGTTTCTGCCTATGCTCCCATGGGTCCCGCTGATGTTAACCCTGTGACTACCCGTGCTCAGATCCGTGCAGCAGAGACTGACCCCCCTGCTGCTAAGCCCCAGGACGCTGAGCTCAGTAAATCTCTATCCGCTATTGATACGTGGAAGTCCCGTTACAATGCGCTGATGAAGGAGAAGAGGAGCGCAGAGGAAAAAGCACGTTTAGAACGTGAATCTCTGCTAGACAAGCTGCACCGACAGACTGCAGAAAACACCAGCTTGAGAGTGGGACATGAAACCTTAAAGACAAACTTAGCGACACTTGAGGAGAAGCTGACGCTGGCTCATAGTGAGGTGCTGCAACTCAAGGGCACCCTATGTCAGTATGAAGGGATTGTGGATACCTATAAAGAGCAGGTACAGAAAACTCGTAAAGAAGCTGATGGGATTTTGAAGGACTGTTTAGCCCTAGTCTGGGCACTGAGGAAGTTGAACCCTTCTTTGTATGGACAGGAATTCTCTCTCATAACGGGAATACATATGGATTGTCCTGGCAAACTGACATGCCTACCACCTCCTAGTCCGGTCATCCCCAGGTTGACCCGCCAAAGGGTCAAGCCGGGTCTGCCGGAGTGTTCCACAAGGGGGGAGATATGTGACAGACCCTTCTGTCAGGACTGAAGGAGTTAATTGTGTTTAGCTAAGAAACTAATTTCTAAAGACAGGTTTTCTGGCCTCAGCTATTGTGTGCTATAATTACATTTAAGTAATAAACAGGCCATTGTTTAATCACCCTCAGAGAGCAGACGCTAGGTGATAAGACAAGCCAAATGTGTTTAAGTTGTTATCTGCCTAAGTAAAGTATTTAAGTAATGTAATTCTACTGTTTCATAAAAGGGCGTCTTCCCCTTTTTATCTAAATGTACAAGAGTCTTTCAACCCCCCCATCTGGGGTCAAACCTGTATAAATACTAGGCATCTAGCCTTTAATAAATGTCATTCTGTTTTAAACCTGAAACTGGCTGGGTTGTGAATTGCTGATTCCCTATGCAGGACATTGTTCATCTGGTATTAACCCTTGGTACACTGTTGGTACCGTAACACTTTCCAAACTTGTTATACATTTAATCAGTTATTTACTGACCGACAGCATACTTAACTATCTTCTGCTGATGAGGGTTCCTTTCTCTCAGAGGATCCTGCATCAGAGATAGTAATTGACTAATCTTTTTTCAAATTATACATTTTTGTTCTCTTTTAAGGAAGTATTGTTAACCTTACGTATTGAGGAGTCTAGTTCTCTTTATATCTAAGTTGATAATCATTTAAAATCTGTGTTTAAAGATTTCTAAGGTTGCTACTGAGGTTTTTTTTTCCTATTCTAGATGCTATCAGTAATATGCTTGCTAAAGAATGGTTCCTTTTTGGGAACGTACTGCTATTCCTATGGAAGATAGTACTTATTTTTTCAGGATCCTTTAAGGAAGTTTAGAAGAGCATATTTACATACTGTTTATATTCTTAGGATGATGTTGCTTCTGCTTCAACTTTCTGGTTGGACAGTCAGTGTAGCAGTTATCAGATTCTGAAGTATATAACATTGTTTTTGCTTCATTATGTGAATCATTTTATTTATGATACTGTATTTGATGCCATTTAATATTAATGTCAAATCTATATTTTTAGCTATTCTATTTAGAAGAGCTTTATGGTTTAAATCTTGAATTTCTGACATGGTGCCTAAATATAAATTATCTCTATCTTTTTTTGGGTAATAATTTGTTTGGTTCTCATATGGATTCTATTATCTCCATTATATCTGGGGGAAAGGGAGTTTTTTTTCTGCCCTTAGATAAGTAATTTAAGAGTAAATTTGAAGCTCTCATTTGTTTTCGTTCTTTTTGTCAGAATAGAGAACAGAAAACATCTGATTTTCCTAAAGGCTTCTTGCTCTAATTAGAGGCTATCTCCGAATTGGAATAATTCCAAGCCTTATAAGAAACCTAATTTTGCCTTTAAGTCTGCATGTAGCTGCGGCCCTCAAACCAGTTCTTCTGGTGTGGAGGGGGGCAGATTAAATTATTTCAAGATATTTGGACAGATTGAGTCCAAAATCAATAGAATATCGTTTCTCAAGGGTTTCAAATAGATTTTAGAATGAGACCTTCCTTGGGAAGATTCATTCTCATGTTGCAACAAACCCTGTAAAGGCTCAGGTTTTTCAGAAATGTGTTTCAGAACTAGAGTTTTCATGGGTGATTGTACGAGTTCCTCAGCAGGAACAGGGATTGATTTCTATTTTCAATCTTTTCATTGTCCCTAAGAGGGAAGATTTTAATCCTGGATCTGAAAACTTTAAATCGTTTTGTAAGAGTCCCAATTTTCAAGATGGTGACTATAAGGACTATTCTATCTTCTGTTTAGCAAGGTTATTTCATGTCCACTATAGACTTACAGGTCGCTTATTTTCACTTTTTGATTCATCCAGACCACTATTGTGTTCTCAGATTCTTTTTTTTAGACAAGCATTACCTATTTGTTGCTTTTACATTTGGCTTAGCAACAACACCAAGATTTTTCTTGAAGGTTCTTGGTGTTCTTCTTTCTGTAATCAGAGGGTAAGGTATTGCAGTGTTTTTGGACAATGTCTTAATACTAGTTCAGCTTTTTCTTTTAGCTGAATCTCACACGAAACAAATAATGTTGTTTCTTCAAGTATATGGTTGGAGGATCGATTTACCTAAGAGTTTCTTGATTCTTTAGACGAGGTCACATTCTTAGGTTTCCAAGATAGATTCAGTGTTCATGACTCTTTCTCTAACAGACAAGAGATGAATGAAATTGGTCTTAGCTTGTCTAAACCTTCAGTCTCTATAATTATCTTCAGTGATTATGTGCTTGAAAGTTTTAGGTCTTATGATCGCTGCATCCTACACAATCTCCTTTGCTCATTTTCATATGAAACCTCTACAGTTTTTGCATATTGCACTAGTGGTGCACGGATTATACTCAGTTATCACAGTTGATATACTTTAATCCCAACACTTAGCTTTCTCTGACTTGATGGTTTAACCATAACCTTATTGTTTTTAAAGGGGCCTCCTTTGTTTGTCCTTTCTGGATTGTGATCATAACGGATGCAAGTCTTTCAGGTTAGGGAGCTGTCTGGGGACCTCTGACAGCACAAGGGGTTTGGAATCCTCAAGAGGCGAGGTTTCTAAATAATATTTAGACCTCCGTGCTATTTTTAGAGCTCTTCAGGCTTGGAGGCCTACTTATCAAGCCGTCAACTGTGCTGCATTCACCAGCCAAGAACAAAGTATATTCCAGCCTCCAAAATTCTTTAAAAGAACCTTTATTTCCACATAGGGTCCTCAGCAACAAACATACAATGTTTCAAGCCTAAACAGGCTCTTAGTCATGTAATTCACCAGCACCAATACTCTAGCCTGACATCGCCTAACATTGCGGCCGTGGACCTGAATACGCTCTCCTTATATATTAAAAAAGCTGTCAAAAAGCCGCACACCAAGCATGGGGCGATGAGCAGAGGACTGTTAACTAACAGTCAACGATCTCGCTGCTATTCGGCTTTTTCCCATGATTATTTATACCCTGTTACTAAACACTGCCACTATACTAAAATGTTTAACCCCTATCACGCCACTCCCGGAGCCCACTGCAACTAAATAAAGTTATTAACCCCTATTCCGCGCTCCCCGAGCCCACAGCAACTAAATAAATATATTAACCCCTAAACCACCAGCCCCCCACATCACAATAAACTAAATTAATCTATTAACCCCTAAACCACACAACCTGCTAACTTTACATTAAAATGACCTCATCCCTATCTTATAATAAATGTAAACTTACCTTTAGAATTAAATTAAACTATATTAATCTATTAATTAATCTACCCTATTATACTAAAATTACATTAAACTATATTAAACTGTTAATTAACCTACCCTAACTATTATACTAAAATTACATTAAACTATATTAAACTATTAATTTACCTACTCTATTATACTAAAATTACAATAAACTATATTAAACTATTAATTTACCTACTCTATTATACTAAAATTACATTAAACTACAAATTAAATTAACTATATTATATATTTAAAAACCAAACTCCACTCAAATTATTTAAATCTACTATTAAAAATTACAACTAAGTTACACAAAATAAAAAGTAAATTACCAAATATTTAAACTATCCAAATGCCCTTTTTAGGGCAATGGGGAGCTTAGGTTTTTTAGATAGAATTTTATTAGGGGGGGTTGGTTGTGTGGGTGGTGGGTTTAACTGTTGGAGGGTATTTGTATTTTTATTTACAGGGAAAAGAGCTGATTTCTTTGGGGCAATACCCCGCAAAAGGCCCTTGTAAGGGCTATTTGTAGTTTATTGTAGGCTAGGTTTTTTTATATTTTGGGGGCTTTTTTATTTTCATAGGGGCTCTTATATTAGGTGTAATTAGTTTAAATATATGATAATTTATTTTTTATTTTGTGTAATTTAGTGTTTAATTTTTTTGTAACTTAGTGTTTTTTATTTTGTGTAACTTAGTAATTTCTAATAGTTTATTTAAATAATTTGAGTAGGTTTAGGTTTTTAAATATATAATATAGTTAATTTAATTTGTAGTTTAATGTAGTTTTAGTATAATAGTTAGGGTAGGTTAATAGTTTAATATAGTTTAATTTAATTCTAAAGGTAAGTTTAAATTTATTATAAGATAGGGATGATGTAATTTTAATGTACAGTTAGCGGGTTAATTGGTTAATTTAGTTTATGGCGATGTGGGGGGCTGGGGGTTTAGGGGTTAATAGGTTTAGTAAGTGGTAGTGATGTGGGAGGCCAGGGGTTTAGGGGTTAATAACTTTATTTAGTTGCGGTGGGCTCCGGGAGCGGCGGGATAGGGGTTAATATATTTATTTAGGTGGTGGTGGGGTCTGGGAGCGGCGGAATAGGGGTTAACTTTATTTAGGTTGCAGCGATGTTGGGGCGGCAGATTAGGGATGTTTAGACTCGGGTATATGTTAGGGTGTTAGGTGTAAACATAACTTTTATTCTAGCATAGAAATCAATGGGATATCGGGCAGTAGCGAACATAAGCTTTCACTGCTTTCAGACTCCCATTGATTCCTATGGCATCCACGGCCTCCAGGTTGGCGGATTGAAAACCAGGTACGCTTGGCCGGAATAGTGGCGAGCATACCTGTTAGAAGTTTGATAAATGGCAAAAGTTGTCAGATAGTGCTGAATTTGTATTCAGAACATCTGTAATAACGTAAGCATCGATCTGTGTCGGACTGAGACCGGTGGATCGTATGTCATGTCACAAATTTCAACTTTTGCCGGTCTGTAGGCTTTGATAAATAGGGTGAATCAGGCTCTTCACAATTACGCTGCGGAATTCCAGTGTATTTGCGGTTAACGGCTTGATAAATAGGCCTCTTGGCCTCTATTTGAAGAGAGTACTTTTGTTTTCAATCAGACAATGTCACAGACAGTGGCATATGTCAATCATCAAGGGGGACTTGCAGTCCTTTAGCGATAAAACAAGTATCCTTGGGCAGAATCCAACTTTTGTCAAGACTCTGCGATTCATTCTCAGGTGTAGACAATTGGGAAGCGGATTATTTCAGCCGTCATTTTTTCATCCGGGGGAGTGGTTTCTCCCTCCAGATGTGTTTTTTCAACTTGTACAGATGTGAGGTCTTCTAGAAATAGATCTGTTTGCTTCTCGCCTGAACAGGAGTCTTCAGATACCTTTCCAGGTTTGGTGCTTTTCAGGCAGAAATTATGAATGCTTTAGTAGTTCTCTGTTTTCTCAATCTGCTTTCTTTTTTCCGTCTCTGGTTCTACTTCCAAAGGGTGATCTCCAAGATCATTTTGGAACAATCTTATGTGTTTCTGATAGCACCAGCATGGCTTTTCAGGTTTTGGTATGCAGACTTTGTCCGAATGTCCAGTTTCCAGCTTTGGTTTCATTTTATAAGTCAAGACCTTTTTTGTTTCAAGGCCCAGTTTTTCATAGGATCTCAAATTTCTAAATTTGAAAGCATGGAATTTGAACACTTAGTTTTTGTTCTTAGAAGTTTTTATGACTCAGTTATTTTTTCTCTTTGATACAGGTTTATAAATCTGTCTCAAGGAAATTTTAATTTAGTGTTTGGAAATACTATATTTCATGGTATTCCACTCATGATTATTCTTGGCATTTTTTTTAATTCCTAGGATTTTACAGTTTCTTCAGGATGATCTGAATTCAGGTTTTTGTATGTAAATTCTTTTTCAAGGACAACATTTTGCTTTTTTTGTCTTATTTCATAAACAAATTGTTCAGCTTCCTGAGTTTCACTGTTTGGCTCAGGTTTTCTTTCGTATCAATGTTATTAAATCAATTTCTCCTCCATGGAGTCTCGATTTGGTTTATAAGTTTTTGCAGGTTTTACCTTTGGAGTCTCTGCATTCTTTGGTTATTTATCTACTTTCTTGGAAAGGGTTATTTCTGTGGTTTTCTCTTCTGCTAGAATGGTCTATTCTCTCTTGTGAGTCTCCTTAACTGATTTCCATCAAGATAAGCTTTTTTGTGAGAGATGTCTTACATTTGTTTGCATTAGGTTGTGAATTTTTAACAACATTAATGGAGAGATAATTGTTTCTTCTTTGTGTCCTATCCTTGTGAATACTCCTAAGGGGTCTTTACATTGTTTGAATGTGGTAGGAATTTTGCAATATTATTTTGAAACTACTTAGATGTCAGTAAGACTTCTAGTCTATTTGTTATTTTTTCTGGTTGCAGAAAAGGTCTGAAAGCTTCTGCCATTTCCTTGGCATCTTGGTCGGAGCTTTTGATTTTGAAAGCTTATTTGGAGGAGGAACAATATTCGCCTCAGCGTATTACAGCTCGTTCTACTAGATCAGTCGCTATATCTTGGTTTTTTAAGAATGAAGCTTCAGTTGAGCAAATTTGCATAGCAGTAGCTTGGTCTTCTTTGTATGTTTTTACTAAAAATGTTACTTTTTTATGTATTTGCCTCTTCGGAAGTAGTCTTTGGTAGAAAGGTTCTTTAGGCAGCTGTCTCAGTTTGGTTCTACTGCCTATGATTTGAGTTTTTTATAATTTTTTATCAAAAACTTAATATTTGGATTTAATTTCTCAGCGGAAATAGCTGTTTTTATTTTATCCCTCCCTCTCTAGTGACTCTGTGGACTTCCACATCTTGGGTATTATGTCCCATACGTCACTAGCTCATGGACTCTTGCCACTTACATGAAAGAAAACATAATTTATGTAAGAACTTACCGGATAAATTCATTTCTTTCATAGTGGCAAGAGTCCATGAGATCCACCCTATTTTTTGGTGGTTATGATTTTTTTGTTTAAAAGCACATAATTGCTTCCTCTTTTTGTATGCTTTTTTACTCCTTTTTATGCACCTCACTACTTGGCTATACGTTAAACTAAGGTATGAGTGTGGTGGGGGGTGTATTTATAGGCAT